>NC_081552.1:141925406-142226958 GCF_963082655.1 Stomoxys calcitrans | reverse complement strand
GGAAACACTAGAACTACTGCTGGATACACATTTCCCGGAAAATGGCAATATTCCTTTATATAACCTGACAGTACAGAATTCTGCTATTGATACAAAGGAGTCAGTTTCACTTCTTGATATTGATTTGGACTCATCGTTAAAATTCACATCACATTTTTCACATGTCATTTCTAAAACAAATTTTATTCTTAGAATATTGCATAATTTAAATTTAATTCTTCCAGTGCATATTAAACGTTTCTTAGCGCATTCTCTTATAATTTCACAAATTTTATATGGCTAAGAAATTTATTTAGGAGCAAATTCCTGTAGTCGCCGCAAGCTCTTATTCTGTTTCCACAGAACTTTACGTTACGTCTATGGCAATCACAAAATTTAAAACAATTTGCTGTAAGCCCTTCAGCATTCAAAAGAAATTTAATTCTTTATTTCCGTTCTTTAAGCGGCTAAAGTAACTGTTGCTGTATTTTACAGCCATAGATTTTGAGTCATATTTTAAGGTCTTTCCTTTCGAGTCTCCCTGACAATTTGCTTTTTACAATATAATTATTTTTTTTTTACGTAGTTAGATTTTTATATTTACTTTTTCTATGTTTAAGATTTGTTATTTTAGCTTTTAAATGTAAAGTTTTTTTATTTTTTTATGTTAATGTTTGAAAAATTCACCAGTTCGATTGTATGTTCATGTGTTTAAATTCTGAATATTTATATATAGTTCCTTTTTTTATTCTGTGTAAGGAAACTTCCGTGTATATTCCACTAAGGGAGTTTGATTGATTAACAACAAATAAATAAATAAATTCTGCAACGAAAAACGTGGAGCCAGAAGAAGTTGTCACTGGTATGCATTCGTTGGAGACTATTGGTAAATTGTAACTGATTCGAAAATCCTTTGGGCGATAAGAAGTTTTGACTCCTTAAAGTCGTCAGGCCCTGATGATTTATCATTGGTTGAATTACAAGCTTTGTCTGATAGACTGGTTCTCTGGCTTAGAGAGATATAATTTACTTGTATCAGCATGTCATATATACCTGTGGAATGGAGGAACACGAAGGTCGTTTTCATTCCGAAAGCAGGAAAACCCTACCACACGAAGGCGAAAGATTTTCGTCCTATTAATGTCTTCCTTTATGCTAAAGACTCTTGAGAGGTTGATAGAAACATATCTTAGGGCAAAGATCCCTGGAGATCGCCTGTCGCGGCAGCGGCATGCATAAAGTAAAGGCAAATCCACTGAAACAGCCCTTCACGACCTAGTCGACTACATAGAGGTTTCTCTCGTTGTCAAGGAATATAAAATGGTAGCATTTCTTGACATTGAAGGTGCTTTCAATAATGTAAAACCAACGTCAATCATAAAGGAGTTGGAGTTTCTAGGTATCATCTCTACCGTAAGAAGTTTATTAATAACTTACTTTTTAAAAGATGTATAACGGCAGGCTTGGGATCTGTGGATCTAAAAAGAAAGTGTACTGTGTCCTCTACTTTGGAATATAACCATTAACAATATATTATTGTCTCTGGAAAAAAAGGTGTAAAAGTGGTCGGTTTTGCTGATGACGTGGCAATGGCGGTTAGGGGAAAGTTTCCCAGCACTCTGAGAAATATACTTCAGGAAGCTCTATATGCAACGACGAAGTGGGGTACCGAAAGTGGTACAGGCGTAAATCCGTGCAAGACAGAAGTTGTTCTTTTCAGCAGGAGACACAAGTTACCTACAGTGGCACCTGTGTGTCAACCGGATCCAAAGGATGGCTTGTTTGTGCATCACAGCCGCAATGAGGACGACACCATCTGATGCACTGAATTTAATGCTACATCTAATGATTCTGGTCATTGTGGCAAGACAAATTACTGCGACCACTGAAGTGAGGCTAAGGGGGCTTTCTCTTTGGGCATGTTCGGCTACGGACACTGTGTTATCCTTGATACAATGTCCGATGTTCCAGGCAGTGTGGATTACACCCTAAGTGAACCGCCTTTTGATAAAAAATACTGTGCCACTATTCCTAATAGAACCGATTGGAACTACGATATCCCTGGCAATCCCATGGCAGCCGGTTGTACGCACCGGATTGACCCGATGGAGTCCTTCGTCGGCAAGAGCTGCCGTCTCAGTGTACAACACACTGCTACAACAACAACGGTCTAATCGGAAAACAGGATGACATACCGAAGGTTGCCAGAAAAGAATTTTGCATAAGCTGTGAGGACATTGAAGAAGAAGAGACTATAGAACACCTTCTGTGTGTGTGTCCTGCACTGGCAGTCAGTACGTAGGTAACCAATTTCGGCAAGATCAGGAAAAATTAAAGCTCATTGGGGTGTAGAAAGGTATTGGATAAAAACTACGCCTTTTATGAGCCCAAGAAGGTACATCGGTGTATGAGGGGGCTATATCAGGATATTGTCCGATATAGCCCATTTTCGAACTTAACCCGCCTATGATAGATAAATTATCTTATCTTTCAGCTCGATATATTAATTTTTAAAGGCTGTAGCGTGATGCCAACAGACAGGTAGACACATGGATATCGTTAAGTCGTTTTTATGGTTTAGGTGTATGTCCATAGTAGCATGGGGCGTATTAATATCCGCACCCTCGTTTCAATCTAACCTAAGTCGTTTTTAAATTTTACAACGATCAAGAATATACATATGTACTTTGTAGGCTCGAAAATGGATGTTTCGATGTAATGACAAAATTATCTAAAAAAAAACGCTTCTTTAACTTCAGCCACCTTTTTCACTGACAGCAGACAATAAGTAATTTTATCATCACGAATATCTATTTAAACCTGTCGGAGCAACCATAAGAAAATAAATATGCTACTCTCTTTTTCTTTTTACTCACTGCCTTCCACGAAAAAATCCGCGTAAATAAAAAAACCCTGCTGCCATTCTACATACATTTAATACGAAATTCTTATTTTAAATTTTTTTCATAAACGCCGGTACTACAATATATTCGCTTTTCACAATATTTTTCACCGATTGCATTTTTTAGATAAAATTTTAAATCAAAATAAAAACTTGCTGATTTCATTTAGTAGGACATTTCCTCATTACTATTGATAAAATTGTTATTTTATCATTGATATTTGTGAGGTTGTTCAAAAAAGTAATCGCGAAAAACATAGGTGAAAACACGGCGAAAAACGAACATTGTACCCGCCTGGATGGAGTACTCTTTCGTGGAATTGCCTGTATTCTCATTCCATGCCATATATATATATAAACATTTGTATGTACATAAATGCCCAAAATTGGGGCACACTCTACTGATGCTTTTGGGCTTTTTTTGGCACATACTTTTTTTTTTAAACACATTGCGTAAAAATGAGTTAATGCATCCAATTATTCACTTCATTTGTATTTTATACTTTCAATCTCCACCCAATATTCTTATTGAAAAAAATTATCTAGTCGCTCGTCTAAAAGAATATTTAAAAGCCTCTGAAAAAATGGCCAACTGGTCTAGCAAACCAAAACAAAAACTCAAACAGAGCGAAATTCATTCATAAGAAATTTGCGAACTACTTGGAATGAACTTCGTTTAATCAGCCCAGCCGTCTGTCTGCCTCATACTCATGAGCCATATGAATACAACTACAAACATATAATGGATGTAGAAGTGAAGCCGGATGAAGGAGACAAGTCCAAAACAAAGTATAAAAAACAAAAGTTAAGGAAGGAACGTTTTTCTATTGGAATTTGTTCCATATCCATGGCATTCCCCATTTCGGATAAACGATTAGAGTACCAGTGTAAACAAAAGGTGCAAGAGAGGCACAAGGTAAGAATACGCAACAAACCTGCATTTACACAGGTGTGAGTGGGACAACCGTAATAAGCTAGCAATACACGCAGCCAAACACAACGCGTAAGGAAACCAAACATTCGTTTGCACAACTTCGCGTTGAAATTTTTTACTTAATATTGAAACAATTACACAAAATGCAAAAAATAACATCATTCTTGTTGACTGCACTCTATATATCTCAATTGTTCTCTAACTAATATGCACTCTTGTTCCACACAAGCACCTCTGCTAATAGAAATGTTTCACATTCCATTTCGTGCGGAACAAACAACACAAAAGCGGACGCGCTCACTTCAACGCCAACACACTTGGGTCCATTCATTAAGAACTTTTCTCATTGCGAAATGTCTTTGCGCGTTGCACCGTTCACTTGATTTACATTGCACTCGCGTTAACAATAATGTTTAACGTTGTTCTATTTATTTACGTACCAATCTTCACTTTTAATTGCTCCTCAATTCGAACTTCCCGTGCATCGGCCATGTTGGATCCATAACTACTACTACTAGGGTCGTCTCTTTCCTCGTAGCGTTTCTTTTTCAGGTGCATTTTGTTTCGATTCAAATTTTTTGTTCACTAAGCGGCACGTTGTATGTTAAGGTATTTAAAAGGGTTGCCGAGTTAAATAATTTTTCACTAGAGTCATTCGCTGCATTTGCAGTCTGCTTAAATTTGTTTGCATTCGATTCGAAAAACTGAACATAAAACATATGTGGTCAATGCATCTGAAAAACTGAACGGTTGATTCTTATTGTTAAGTCCTTTATGTCAAGATTTACTGCGCCCTGATACACCCATGTAATGGCATTCGGTATTGTTGCATAGCTGCAAACACTGAAGGAATGAAACGAATAAGAAAACAGGTGAACTGCTGGAAATACACATTTACAGTAGGACCTCGCTTCAAAATTCTTAGTGTTTTGTTAGCCATCATGTTCGTGTTTCATAATGAAAATCGATATTTATTAAATTTACATTTTTTTAGATATTAAAAAATTCAAGAAAAAGGCATGTCTGTTGTATTTAGTGAAGAATTCCCTTAGTATTTATGAAGAATTTTTATTAACAAAAAAAATTTTGCTCAACAACTACGAAGGAAAAAAATGGCAAACAAATATTGGCTTTCGCTGTAAAACCTGAATTCAGTGCCAGGTTTAAGCCAATTTTAGATTAAGATTTAGCTTAGATTGAAGCTTATATAATAAAACTATAGTCATCACGGCAATGGATGACTATGAGCCACCAGTGCCCAATTTGGCAACCTGTTAGGGTTGTTATGCTATTCTGCTTTCGAAAAAGCCGCTGAAATTTTTAATTTTTTCGCGAGCAAAATTTGCCAGCAGTCAAAATTTTTTGTTTCCATACCAAAACACGTCTCTTTATCTGTACTTATTGTTTTCTCTATTTTATATACTTTTCTCAAATAAATAAAGAAAAACGAAAAACCGAAACCAATAAAACAAACAAAAATGATGCCGGTAATAGTTTCAATTGTTGTCACTATAATTGTTTTTTTTTTGCCATTTTCTTCACTAGAAGCAGAGTACTACTTTTCCACTTATTTTTAGCCGACGTTTTTTATGTGAAGCTTGACAGCATTCCGCCTGAAAAGCTGAACAGAATACTCAGCTTTACACAAAGAAAATTTCGGTTACGGTGTTGGTAAAGAAAATTTCGTTTAGAATATGTCAATGCATTTCTTATGGTAACGAAAACTCAAAACATGTGACATACATAAAAGCAATTTTTACCCTAATGGCCTGAAAAGATTTAATCATAATGTAAAAACAATCAATCCTAATGTAGTATGAAGGTAAGATTGTTATTTTGTTAAAGTTGTTCTCAACAGTTCCCTAAACTGAACAGAATACTCTGGTTAACACCAAACAAATCGAACATTTCGTTTAGCATACATTCAATGAATTTCTATTGGCATCGAAAATTTCGCTAAAACTGCGTACAGGCCTTTTGGTGTTGCTCGCCCAGGTCCAATTTCTAGCGGATATATAATAACAAACCAAGACGGCACTGATATGAAAAGTCCACTGTAGGATTATTTTGTAAATAAAATCAAAAACCTAAAATTGTTTATAAAATTTGGTGTAGAATAAGCTGGTAGTCAAGTAAAATGCACTGTCAACAAAATTCTGTACACCATGCATATATGTATAAGCAAAATTATGCACGTTGAGTATTTAATACCACAAATTGTCGATAAATTTGACTATGAGAAAGAATGTAAGGGTGTATGTAAATCATTTCCTCTATTAATTTGTGTTTCGTTTCCCATGGTTTACTCAATGAATTCGGATGACACATGCTGTTTGGGTGGAGATGGGTCTGTGGGGCAAGTAGACATTACTTAACATTGGATTCATTCATAAATGTTGGCTGACTGTGTGCTCCTTCCATAAGCCGAAGAAATACAAAGCCATTCACGAAATTTAGATGCAATTGACCAAATCTATATGTAACATGTGTTTGTACATTGCCGTCCCTCCCAAACTCAGCAGTTTGACGACTAACATCAGTTTTCCAGAAATACGAGAAATGACAGGAAATGCATAACATTAACATCATCTCAACTTGTGCGTAGGACGACGGTATTTTCTTTCCATAGATCTTGGGTTGTGTGTTGTTCGTGTAATTGTACAATTTGTTATTCCGACTCTTGTACTTTCATTAATAAATATGCATAGGTATGATTGTAAAATGTTGTTTAATTTTTATCACTTTCGTTTAGAAATCTGAAAAATCTTGGTTTAATTGCTAATTTGCTCTGCAATTCACATTTACATACAATACACACACGAAATTTTACAGTTTCTCAGTCACGTACACTATTTTTTTTTCTTTATATTGGAATTAAATGTATGAATCTTTTATGGAATAATATTTGGACGAATTTACGCAAGAATTGTGTTGGTCATTAATGACTCTGCTTGCTCTAATCCCGACACATTAAATTTTATAGAGTTCCGACTTCCTTCCGGCGCTATTTATTTCTACATAAAATACCGATACATAATGAACTCATTAAAATGTACAACACATAAGCGCACAACAACAACTCGCTTCGCCAAAAAACTGAATATGATAACATAGCCTGCAAAAAGTTGCCAACGGCGACCAAACTTATCGAGTTGATCGCCGTCGCACATTTAGAGTGCGACACCATGGCATAATGACCAAGTATTATACAGGAATCAGCTGGTTACAATTTTTCTCGCAAAGTGCACTATCTGTCATCGAGTTTCGGTTGTTGTGTGTATTGTAGGTAAGAACATAACACGCGAACTTGTAGCAAACATGGCGAAACAATTAAAGGGGTCTCATTTGTACAGCAAGCACAGATCATATGGTGCAATCCGCCATCTTGTCATCAAGCTGATTGACGTTTTGCCAACACACACAAAGAAATTTGTGTGAATGTGTGTATATGTGTGCGTAAATGAGCGAGAATATGCAAGATAGAAGATAACAACAAAGAGAATGCAAACAAAAATCTAACATCTTAATACCGTCAAACATGGACGGTTGTTAACAGCTGTACGCGTGGACCACCTTATTAAATCCGCTTTGTGTAGCAAACTAGAATTCGGAGTTGAACTAACTACTGATTTTGACATATAATGCACCAAACTTTTTGTTGTTGGGCAACATAAACACAACGAAGAATGGCGCGAACTAGTAACATACTCAAAATCAGAGTTGCACAAAACGCTGATTTTGACAGACTGTCGAGACAAATTTGTACTCAGCTATTTTTGCTGTACACTATCTGGGTTAATATATCTTGCCTACTTATATCAATTTACAATATCTTGTCCGAAACCAAGATAAATTCATTTACAGGTACAAACCAGATATATTCATTTACAGGTAGTGGCAGTTGCCCAACAACACAGTATCTGTCACAAACAGTGATTAGTGCAACCATTTTTCATTGTTTGTGTACTCACACACAACCAAAACTTGTTGACAGATAGTGAACTCGCGAGAAAAAATTGTATTCAGCTGTTTACGGTACACTACCTGGTAATTATGTTATGGGTACAAGCAGTTGGCAAAAAAATAAAAAACCGAGGACACTCTCTGTTAAAATCAGTATTTGGCGGAACTCTGATTTTGAGTATGTTACTATAAGCTCTATTACGCGGCATGTAATTGTCTTAGGACATGTCAAATTTTACACATGTTGAGTTGTACATGTCGTGTAATACGAACGAAACTAACATATGAAAATCACTTTTCAAATAGCACAAGTAATTTTTTTTCGATTAGAACGTGCTCTATTCCTTCTGACAAAAACATAATGAAGTCAGTTTTTTTTGTTGTCAGTCGAATGAAACCAACCCCAAATTAATTTTTTTCACAAATTTATGATTTATACAGCTTTCTCACAACTTTAACAAGTATTACGCATAAAAAAATCATATTTTACTCAAATTTTTAGGTTATGTCAATCTACATGCCGTGTAATAGCGCCATTTAAGCTTTAAATCGAATTGTGACTAGCCTCTCATCCACCGGAATAAAGCTGGAGACAAAGTGTCTCAGTCTCCGACTAACCACAAATCCACAGCCAAATTCATGCCTCGTGTTATGGCAGCTATAGTATAGTTCGTCACCGTTTGGTGTTGTAGTGAAGCCATTCCTAGTCCATCGCAATTTCTGTAAGGCGGTAATATCTGCCTTGTACTTCTCTAACACATCTGCCAGAGCGTATACTGCAACTTCTCTATAAAAAATGCGGACATTCCAGGTGCAGATCCGCAAACCATGGTCCTTTTTTGTTTGCGTGGGTCGTCAACGTGGGGATCCGTTTTTATACAGACCCCCGAAGGATGGGGTATATTCATTTTGTCATTCCGTTTGCAACACATCGAAGTATCCATTTCCGACCCTATAAAATATATTCTTGATAGGCGTAAAAATCTAAGACGATCTAGACATGTCCGTCCGTCTGTCTGTTGAAATCACGCTACAGTCTTTAAAAATAGCAGGTTAAGTTCGAAGATGGGCTATATCGGACTATATCTTGATATAGCCCCCATATAGACCGATCGGCCGATTTAGTGTCTTAGGCCCATAAAAGCCACATTTATTGTCCAATTTTGCTGAAATTTGGGACAGTGAGTTGTGTTAGACCCTTCGACATCCTTCGTCAATTTGGCCCAGATCGGTCCAAATTTGGATATAGACCGATCTCTCGATTTAAGGTTTAGGGCCCATAAAAGGCGCATTTATTGTACGACGTCGCCGAAATTTGGGACAATGAGTTGTGTTAGGCCCTTCGACATCCTTCTTCAGTTTGATCAATATCGGTCTATATTTGAATATAGCTGCCATATAGACCCATCTCTCGATTTAAGGTTTTGGGCCCATAAAAGGCACATTCATTGTCCGATGTCGCCAAAATTTGATATGTAAAGTTAAGCCCCTCGATATATAGATCGGTCCAGATTTGGATATAGCTGCTATATAAATCGATCTCTCGATATAAGGGTTTGGGGCCATAAAAGGCGTATTTATTGTCCGCTTTCGTCGAAATTTGAGACAGTGAATTGTGTTAGGCTCTTCGACATTTATCTGAAACTTGGCCCAAATCGGTCCAGATTTGGATATAGCTGCCATATAGACCGATATCTCGGTTCAAAATCTTGGCCCCATAAAAGGCGCATTTATAATCCGATTTCACTGAAATTTGACAATGTGACTTATGTTCGGCTTCTCGACATTCGTGTCGTATGTGGTTCATATCGTTTTATTTTTAGATAAAGCTACTAAAAAGACCAATATTTTGTTATACACAATTGAACAATAACTTGTACTTATTAGTATTTGGTCCAAATCGGAACATATTTCGATATAGTTGCTATGGGGCATAAGGTATGCATTTTTTACCGAATTTTGACGAAAGGTGGTTTACATATATACCCGAGGTGATGGGTATCCAAAGCTCGGCCCGGCCGACTTTAACGCCTTTTTACTTGTTTAAACATAACAATGTTGCAAACATACAACTAGTCATTTGAATTAAGTTTATTTAATATTGGGTTGTAATTAGTAATTGCGGATTTTTCATATAGTCGGCGTTGAAAAATTTTTTCACAGCTTGTGACTCTGTAATTGCATTCTTTCTTCTGTCAGTTATCAGCTGTTACTTTTAGCTTGCTTTAGAAAAAAAGTATATTTGATTAAAGTTCATTCTAAGTTTTATTAAAAATGCATTTACTTTCTTTTAAAAAATCCGCAATTACTTTTTGGGCAACCCAATATATTCAATCATGGATGATGCAGCTTATGCTTTAAAGCATAATTAGCTGCATAAACCTCCTCTTTAGCTCAAAAGGTTTATATCTATTGAGTCTTCAGGTTATATTTGCTTCCATAAGTTTTGGAATCACCGGATTTTTGTGATGGTGCAGCCTTTTTTTATATTGTAGTTATCTACTACTTGCTGGATGTCCTCTTTTACAGTGATGATTTTAAGATCTCTATGCAGGTCGCTGTTTTTTATATACCAGGGAGCATTTTCTACATCTCTTAAGATTTTGTTTTGAAATAGCCGTATACTTTGAATGGTACTTTCGTTAGCACATCCACAAAATTGGATATCATATAGCCATATTGGCTTTAAGACTTGCTTATAAAGGGTGATTTTTTAGCTATTATCTTTTTGGCAACACTGACTTAAACAGCTCACGCACGTTTCGTGTTTTGTTTTACTGTCAAACATCTTTAGTTTCGCCTATAATTTAACCATGAACCGTCTTACAAACGAACAGCGCTTGCAAATTATTGAATTTTATTATCAAAATGCGTGCCCTGTTAAGAAAGTTCATCGCGCGCTTCTCCCATTTTACGACGAAGCTAATTTTTGGCTGAATGGGAATGTAAAAGGCAGAATTGTCGATTGTGGAGTATAAATCAGCCAGAAGCATTGCAAGAGCTACCAATGCATCCAGAAAAAGTCACAGTTTGGTGCGGTTTATGGGCTGGTAGCATCATTGGACCATACTTCTTCAAAGATGATGCAAATCGTAACGTAACTGTGATTGATGTACGCTACCGTGAGATGATATCGAACTTTTTTTGCCCGAAATGCAAGAGCTTGACTTGCATGACATGTGGTTTCAAAAAGAAGGTGACACATGCAACACAGCACGCGTAACAGGGGACTTATTGAGAGGCGAGTTCGGTGAACATTTTATTTCACGTTCGGGACCGGTCAATTGGCCGCCTAGATCGTGCGATTTAACGCCTTCAGACTATTTTTTGTGGGGCTATGTTAATGCTCGTGTCAATACAGACAAGCCTGCTTCAATTCACGCATTGGAAGACAACATTGAAGCATTAGTTCGTGATATACCGGCCGAAATGATGGAAAGAGTATGCCAAAATTGAACTAAGCGTATGGACCATTTGAGGCGCAGTCACGATCAACATTCGCATGAAATAATCTTCAAACATTGAATTATATGGACCGCACTATCGATTCAATAAAGATTTCATGAACTTTTCTGAATTTTATGTGTTTTTATTTCGAAAAACTTTGCTATAGCTCTTAAAACGTTAACCTTTATATCATAAGTTTATTGGGAAAGATAATAAATATTTTCTACCGACCAGCCTTTTCAACTCGCGATATTTTATTTCTAAAGCTTTTTATACCCACCACCATAGGATGGGAGTTACTAATCTAGTCATTTCGTATGTAACAACTCGAAATATTCGTCTAAGACCCCATAGAGTATATATATTCTTATATTCTTGATCGTCTCGACGCCTTGAGTCGATCTAGCCATGCCCGTCCGTCCGTCCATTTGTCGAAATTTTGAAATTTTGCACAGATACTTAATATTGATGTAGGTCGTTGGGGATTGCAAATGGGCCATGTCGGCTCAGATTTAGATATTGCTCCCATAAAAAACGATCTTCCGATTTGACTTATTGAGCTTCTGGAAGCCACAATTTTTGTCCGACTTGGCTCAAATTTTGCATGTGGTGTTCCGTTATGACTTCCGGTCGGTCTATAGACCGTTCTCTCGATATGGAGTATTGAGCTCATACCCATTGCTTTTTGATACCCTTCTAAACCTTTTAATTATATATCAAAACTCATTGTTTCGAATTTCATCAAAATCGGATGAAAAATGCTCCTTTTATGAGCTCAATGCTTCATATCGGGAGATCGGTTTTCATGGCAGCTATATCCAAATATGGTCTGATCTGGACGATATTCAAGAAAAAGGTTTAGAGGGGTAATAAAACGCACTGTCTCAAATTTCATCAAAATCGGATGAAAAATGCTCCTTTTATAAGATCAATACTCCATATCGGGAGATCGGTCTATACGGCAGCTATATCCAACATTGGTCCGATTTGGACGATATTCAAAAACTTTAGAGGGATACCAGAACTCGCTGAGCCAAATTTCATTGAAATCGGATGAAAAATGCTCATTTAATAGGCTCATTACACTATATCGGGAGATCAGTCTATATGGCAGCTATATCGAAATATGGTCCGATCTTTGACAGGAATGGGTAACGATCTACCAGAACACACTGTGGCAAATTTCATCGAATTCGGGTAAAAAAAGGATCACAATACCATATATTGGGAGATCGAGGGGTCGGTCTAAGGGCAATTATATCCAAATATAGTCCGATCTGAACTACACTTCACAGAACTCACTGTGCCAAATTTCATCGAAGTCGGATGAAAAATGACCAATTTATTGCCTCTAGACTTTATGTCTGGAGATCGGTCTATATAGCGGCTATATATAACAAAAATCCGATTTTATGAGATCAGAAGATCAGGTTTATATACAAATAATACGAAATCATCAAAAATTGTTTGGAAAAAATATTTATGCCCAAGATATCTGAAAAATTAGAAATATCCAGCTTTTGGGTATAAATGGGTAAATACCCAGGTATTTACCCAATTTACCGGATAAATACCTTAAGGGTATTTACCCATCGCCCATCTCTAATCATGGAGTACCTAAACATAGGAACTTCTAGGAATATTGATTTACTTACTTTACTTTAATTGGCTATGACAGAATACTTGTTCCACTAGCCGAACCTAGAATAGCGTTCCAAGCGCCTCGATCTTCTGCGCTCATTCTAAAATCTCTGACACCAAGTTTCGGGGTGTCTCTCACCACTTGATTTTTCCATCGGGTTTTTGGTCTTTCCGGTTTGCGTGTAACACCGTGTTTGCCTTCTTTGCTGGTGCTTCTTCATCCATTCTGACAACATGACCTAGCCAACGCATGCGTGTAACTATGCTATCGTCGTCATACAGCTCATATAGCTCGTGGTTCATACGTCGCCTATATTCTCCATTATCGCAAACTGGTCCATATATTTTACGAAGAATCTTTCTTTCAAATACTCCAAGCACCGCCTCATCTGCTTTCACAAGTACCCATGCTTCAGAATCATATAACAGCACGGGTAGTATCAGTGTCTTGTATAGTGTCGTCTTCGTCTGTCGAGAGGTGGCTTTGTTTCTAAACTGCTTACATAGTTCAAAGTAGCATCTGTTTGGCAGTATTATTCTTCGCATAATCTCAAAACTGGTGTCATTCGTTTGCCATATCTATTCACATCTGCATCTCGTATAATTTTCTCCAGCAGGATATTAAAGAGATCACACGATAGGCTGTCTTGTCTGAAACCTCGTTTGGTATTAAATGGTTCGGAGAGATTCTTTCCTATTCTTACTGAGGAACGCGTATAAGCAAGTGTCATCCTGCAGAGTCTTTTTAATTTTGCAGAGATACCAAACTCAGACATGGCTTGAAATACCTTTGAACGTAAAGGAGTATCGAAGGCGCCTTTGTAGTCAACAAAGAGATGGTAGGTGTTAATTTGTTTTTCCGTTCAACGGAAAAGTAAATGACAATTTGCATTCAAATTTGACTCGCTGCCACTTTTTTATTATATTTGGTAAAAAGCAAATAAGCTATCTCTAAAGTAAAAATTGTTGGTATACCCTCCACCATAGGATGGGGGTATACTAAATTCGTCATTCTGTTTGTTATACCTCGAAATATGCGTCTGAGACCCCAAAAAGTAGATATATTCTTGATCGTCATGTCATTTTAAGTCGATCTAGCCATGTCCGTCCGTCTGTCTGTAGAAAGCGTGCTAACTTTCTAAGAAGTAAAGTTAGCCGCTTGAAATTTTGCACAAATACTTTTTATTAGTCCATTAGGTCCATGCTTTGATATAGCTGCCATATAAACCGATCTTGGTTCTTGACTACTGGAGACTCTAGAGGGCGCAATTCTCATCTAAAAATTGTCCACATAGTGTTTTGATATCACTTCCAACAACTGCGCTAAGAATGGTTCAAATCGGTTCATAACCTTATATAGCTGCCATATAAACCGATCTGGGATCTTGACTTCTTGAGCCTCTAGAGGGCGCAATTCTCATCCGATTTGAAAGAAATTTTGTACAACGGCTTCTCTCATGACCTTCAACATACGTGTCTAATATGGTCTGAATCGATCAATAGCTTGATACAGCTCCCATATAAGCCGATCTCCCGATTTTGCTTCTTGAACCCCTATAAGGCGCAATTCTTATCCAAATGAACTGAAATATTACACAATGACTTCTACAATGTTCAGCATACATTTATGGTCCGAATCGGACTATAACTTGATATAGCTCCAATAGCATAACAGGTCTTATTCAATATTATTTGTTTACCTTAAAAGAGATATTGCGCATAGAACTCGACAAATGCAATCCATGGTGGAGGGTTATACAATAAAATTCGGATTGGCCGAACTTAGCACGCTCTTACTTGTTTTTATTTTGTACTAGCTGACCCGGGCCTGCTCCGCTGCCCTTTTTTTTTACTTTATATGGAACAAAAGTTTCCTTGGAATATTTATTTTCGACAATTAAAGATCTTTTAGTGAAATACCATGCTAATTTGACTAACAGTTTAACAATATAAGTGCCTTTATCTGAATCCCATATGATCTTTATTGTTCTACGAATTTAAGTTTGGATGCAAGGTAAACTCCATTCTTGAAATACTTTATTTCAGCCCGATATTCTCACGATGTCTGATTTAGTGGTGTTTTCGGGGGAGAGATGGTCCCCCAGATACTTGGCCCTGAAAATATATCAGCATCGTGCTCTTCTCTCAAATACTATTTATTTAAACCCCATATTGCCATTGGCTTAAGAGGAGTTTACAGGACGAGGCGTCCCCCAAACACATGGGCCCAATTGAGCCATGCATTGGCATGATCGAAAAATTGTTTCCCTTTGGGGGTGTTTTGGGAAATGGGTGATGCCCTAAATACATGGTCCTACATTTGGATATCAAATTCGTATTCTACTCCCAAATACCTTTATTTGAGCCCCATATTGCGATGGTCAGTAAAAAATTGCTGTTTTTGTGGGGTATTTTGGGAAAGAGGTAGACTCCCAGAAAATTGGTCCCGAAAATGGGTATCAATTCTTGCTCTATCCCCCAATACCTTTCATTTAATCTCCACATTGACATTGATTGGGCGGCCACTTTTCCCGAATATTGATATCAAATTCGTGCTTTACTCCCAAAGACCCTTCATTTGAGCCCCATAGTGCTATGGTCGTAAATTTTTCCCCTTTGGGGGATGTTTTTGGTGAAAGTCGGCCCCCAAACACTTGGTCCAATATTTGGATATCAGATTCGTATTCCAGTTTGGGGGGTGTTTTGGGGAAGGGGTGGACCCCCAGAAACGTGTTCTCACATTTGGATATCAGATTCGTATTCTACTCTCAAATACCTTTCATTTGAGTCCCATATTGCTATGGTCGGTAAATATGTCCGATTTAGGGGTGTTTTGGGGGTTGGGGTGGTCCCCCCAGCACTTGGTCCGACAATTGGATATCATATACGTTTTCTTATCCTAAATACCTTTCATTTGAGTCCGATATTGTCGTGATTGGTCTAAATATATGTTTGGTAGGTTTGAGGGTGGGGCAGCCCCCCTAGGTACCCCATCCAAAATTTGGGTACCAATTTTTATTTTTAGGGTACTATATGAGAGCACACAAAGTTTCGCTTAAATCGCACCACCCATCTCCGAGATCTGACGCTTCTGAAAATTAGGGTAAGGGGAAGGGTCCGATATCAGATATCAAAAAATGTAGTACCCTTTTTTCACCACGGGGTCATTATGCACCATCTGTGAATATTTCAAAAAAATCGGTTTAGCCGTTTCTGAGTCTATAAGGAACACACAAAGATACAAACAAACAAACCTACAAACAAACATAAATTGACTTTTATATATATTTATTTAACAAGTAAGAGCGTGCTGAGTTCGGCCGGGCCGAATCTTATATACCCTCCACCATGGATCGCATTTGTCGTGTTCTATGCGCAGTATCTCTTTTTAGGCAAATAAAGAATATTGAATAAGAATTGCGCCTTGTTGGGGCGCAGAAAGCAAAATCGGGAGATCGCTTTATATGGGAGCTGTATCAAGCAATTGATCGTTTTAGACCATATTATACACGTATGTTGAAGGTCATGAGAAAAGCCGTTGTACAAAATTTCTTCCAAATCGGATGGGAATTGCGCCCTCTAGAGGCTCAAGAGGTTAAGATCCTAGATCGGTTTATATGGCAGTTATAACAGGTTATATACCGATTAGCGCCGTACTTAGCACAGTTGTTGGAAGTCATAACAAAACTCCTCATGCAAAATTTCAGTCAAATCGGAGAGAGAATTGCTCCCTGTAAAGGCTTAAGAAGTCAAGACCCAAGATCAGTTTATATGGCAGATATATCAAAACTTAGACCAATTTGAACAGTGCTTAACGCAGTTATTGGAAGTGATACCAAAACACTACGTGCAAAATTTCAGTCAAATCAGACGAGAATAACGCCCTCTAGAGGCTCAAGAAGTCAAGACCCAAGATCGGTTTATATGGCAGATATATCAGGTTATGGACCGATTTAAACCATGCTCGGCACAGTTGTTGGATATCATAACAAAACACGTCGTGCAAAATTTCATTCCAATAGGGCCCCCTAGAGGCTCAAGAAGTCAAGGCCCAAGATCGATTTATATGGCAGCTATATCAAAACATGGACCGATTTGACCCATTTACAATCCCATCCGACCTACACTAATAAAAAGTATTAGTGCAAAATTTCAAGCAACTAGCTCTACTCCTTCGAAAGTTAGCGAGCTTTCGACAGACGGACGGTCATGGCTAGATCGAAATAAAATGTCACGACGATCAAGAATATATATACTTTATGGGGTCTCAGACGAGTATTTCGAGTAGTTACAAACAGAATGACGAAATAAGTATACCTTCATCCTATGGTGGAGGGTATAAAAACGAATTTAATAAACAATTTGGGGTCAAGTGTCTGGGGCATGCCTCATCCCATAAACTCCCCTTAAACCAAAGGCAATATGGGGTTGAAAAATGGTTTTTGAGGGTAGAGCATGATGCTAATATTTTTAGGGCTAAGTGTCTGGGGGACCACCTCACACCACAAAAAATCCTTAAATTGGACATAGATATCTACCGATCTTGGCAATTTGTGGCTCAAATGAAAGGTATTTGGGAGTAGGGCATGAAATTCATACCCACTTACGGGACCACGTTTCTGGGGATCCACACCACCCTGGGGCACTTCCCACTACCAAAATCCATATGAGAATATCGGGCTCCAATAAAGTCGTTTAAGCTAAAATAAGTCTTTAACATCCAAACTTAAATGACCATAAACCCTCCGAGTGAATTCAAAGACAAATAACGATCATATGAAATTCAGATAAAGGCATTTATATTGTTATACAGTTTCTTAAGCTATATACACATACTATTTTCGTAGCATGGTATTTCACTCAAAGCTCTTTAATTTTCTAACTCTTTGTTCCATATAAAGTAAAAGAAGGCGCAGCGAAGCAGGCCCTGCCCAGCTAGTGTTTAATAAAATTTGGTGTTTACTAAGAATTTCATTACAATTTTGTCATTACGAAAAATAATTTTAAGGCGACCCTGGCCTCAACATTATATTGTCTTTGTAGAATAAAATATATATGAAATTTTGTCATTTTAAAAAATGTTACTGAAATTTTTTGTATAGGATAAATTTAATTTAAAATTTTTCTTTAGAGAAAATCATTTGCGTCTCTTGTGGGAGCTATATCAGGTTTAGGAATGATTCGGACCGTACTTGACACTGTTTTTGGAAGTCATAATAGAAAATTGCATTCTCAATTTCAGCTAAATCGGAAAAAATTGCGGCTTGTAAGGGATGAAGAATTCAAATCGGGAGATTGGTTTATATGGGGGCAATATCAGGTACTTGGACGATTTGAACCGTAAGTGGCACAGTTGTTGGAAGTCATAACAGAACACTACATGCAAAGTTTAAGCCAAATCGGACAAAATCGGTCTTCTTCCTAGAACCTTTAATATTGGCTGATTTGACAGAAGTTTGGTACATATGTAGAATAGGGCCCATACCCCAAACCGGACATAATTGCTGATTTATACAGTAAGGAGTTTAAATAAAAGGTATTTGAGATTAGCAAATGTATTTGATATCCAATTTTGAGGCCAATGGCAATATGGGGTTCAAATAAATGATATCTAAGAGTAGAGCAAGATGCTGATATATTTTCAGGGCTAAGTGTTTTGGCGTCCACCTCACTCCCCAAAACACCCCTAAAAGGAGCTCAAATGAAAGGTATTGGGGAGTAGAGCAACCAATTTTCTGAGTGTCTACATTTTACCCAAAAACAACCCACAAACAGCAATTATTTACTGACCGACGCAATATGGGGCTCAAACAAAGATATTTGGGAGTTTAATACGAATCTGATATCCAAAAATGGGACCATGTATTTGGGGTACCACCCCTTCCCCTAAAACACCCCCCAAATAGTAAACCATGGTAATATGTGGCTCAAATGAAAGGTATTTGAGATTTAACCAGTAAGTAATGACAAAAGTCGGGCAGTGCCGACTGTATAATACCCTACACCTACCCTATAAGTACAATGTGGGAGCTATATCCAATTCTGAATAACACGAAAATCTCTTCGTATATCTGACTTCTAGTTCTAACACCTTTTCTTATTTTATCTTCAGTAAGATAGGAAAACTTTAGGACTTACCCGCCCAGCTGTGCCTTCTTTTACTTTATATGGAACAAAAGTTTCCTTGGAATGTTTATTTTCGACAATTAAAGATCTTTTAGTGAAGTACCATGCTAACTAGACTAACAGTTTCACAATATAAGTGCCTTTGTCTGAATCCCATTTGATCTTTATTGGTCTACGAATTTAAGTTTGGATGTAAGGTGTACTCCATTCTTGAATTACTTCATTTCAGCCCGATATTCTCATGATACATGATTTAGGTGTGTTTTCGGGGGTGAGTTGGTCCCCCAGATACATGGCCCTGAAAAAATATCAGCATCGTGCTTTTCTCTCAAATACCATTTATTTAAACCTCATATTGCCATTGGCTTAAGAGGAGTTTACAGGATGAGGCGTCCCCCAAACACATGGCCCTAAAATAGGTTTTCTAATCTCAAATACCTTTCATTTGAGCCGCATATTGGCATGGTAGAAAAATTTTTTCCTTTTGGGGGTGTTTTGGGAAAGGGGTGTTGCCCTAAACACATTATCCTACATTTGGATATCAAATTCGTATTCTACTCCCAAATACCTTTATTTGAGCCCCATGGTCAGTAAAAAATTGCTGTTTGTGGGGTATTTTGGGAAAGGGGCTGACCCCCAGAAAATTGTTCCAGAATATGGGTATCAATTCTTGCTCTACCCCCCAACACCATTCACTTAATCTCCACATTGACATGCTCGGTATATATGGCCGATTTAGGGGTGTTTTGGGGATTGGGGTGGTCCCCCAAACACTAAGCCCGGAAAATATGTCAGCAACGTACTCTATTCTAATATATCTATATATCATTTATTTGAACCCCATATTTTGGGAAAGGGTTTGACCCCCAGAAAATGGTCCCGAAAGTGGGTATCAATTCTTGCTCTACCCCCCAACACCTTTCATTTAAGCTTCACATTGACATGGTCGGTATATATGGCCGATTTAGGGTGTTATGGGGATTAGGGTGGTCGCCCAAACACTAAGCCCGGAAAATATATCAGCAACGTGCTCTATTCTCATATATCTATATATCATTTATTTGAACCCCATGTTGCCATTGGTCTCAAAATTAGATATCAAATTCGTTTTCAAATCTCATTTAAACTCCTTATTGCAAAAGTCAGCAAATATGTCTGGTTTGGGGTATTGGCCCTAAAAACTATAAATATTTAGTTCCACTCTCTTTACGACCCAAATTGTCTTGGTGAGTAAATACGTCGTATTTGGGGGTTGTTATGGTGGTGGGGTCCCCTAGACAGTTGGTCCCTAATGTTGATACCAGATACGTGGTCTACTCCCAAATACCTTTCATTTGAGCCCCATATTTCCATAGTCAGCAAACGTGACCGGCTCGGGGGTGTTTTGGAGGATGGGCGGCCACTCAGTGAGTTGGCCTTGAAAATATATATCGGATTCGTGTTCCACTCTAAAAACCCTCTTATTTGAGCCTCATATTGCAAAAGTCAGCAAATACTTACTATTTGGGTGGTGTTGTGGGGGTGGGGTGGCCCCATAGACACTTTTCCCAAATATTGATATCAGATTGGTTTTTTACTCCCAAACACCTTTCATTTGAGCCCCTTATGGCTATGGTCGTAAATTTGTCCCCTTAGGGGGATGGTTTTGGGGAGAGGCGGCCCGCCAAACACTTGGTCCCATATTTGAATATCAGAATACTATTCTATATTGAAATACCTTTTATTTAAGCCCCATATTGCCATGGTCAGTAAATAAGTCCAGTTTGGGGGGTTTTTTGGGGAAGGGGTGGACCACCAGAAACGTGGTCCCACATTTGGATATCAGATTCGTATTCTACTCGCAAATACCTTTCATTTGAGTCCAATGTTGGCATGATCGGTAAATATGTCCGATTTAGGGGTGTTTTGGGGGTTGGGTGGTGTTGTGGGGATGGGGTGGCCCCATAAACACTTTTCCCGAATATTCATATCAAATTCGTGCTTAACTCCCAAAGACCTTTCATTTGAGCCCCATATTGCTATGGTCGTAAATTTGTCCCCTTTGGGGGATGTGTTTGGTGATAGGCGGCCCCCCAAACACTTGGTCCCATATTTGGATATCAGATTCGTATTCTACATTCAAATACCTTTTATTTAAGCCCCATATTCCCATGGTCAGTAAATAAGTCCAGTTTGGGGGGTGTTTTGGGGAAGGGGTGGACCACCAGAAACGTGGTCCCACATTTGGATATCAGATTCGTATTTTACTCGCAAATGCCTTTCATTTGAGTCCCATATTGTCATGGTCGGTAAATATGTCCAATTTAGGGGTGTTTTGGGGCTTGGGGTGGTTCCCCTAGCACTTGGTCCGACAATTGGATATCAGATACGTTTTCTTATCCTAAATACCTTTCATTTGAGTCCCATATTGTCGTGATTGGTTTCTGAGCCTATAAGGAATACACAAACATACAAACAAACAAACAAACACAAATTGATTTTTGTATATAAGATTTTACAGAGAAAAAATTTTGATCAGACCAGGACCACCCCACATTTTTTAAGTTCAAAATTTTAATAATATTTTTTTCTAAACATAATTAAATGAAATTTTTTCTAAACAAATTTTAGTTAAATTTCTTCTAAAGAGAAAATTTCAGCGTAATATTTTTAAAGACAAAACTTCATTATAGTTTTTCCTAAAGATAAAATTGCTTTAATTCAGTGTTACATACTCATCAGCCCGGGCCCCAAACTATCATTTAAATTTTTCTTAAAGACAAAATTTTTCTAAAAATAGCATTTTAATGTTTTTTTCTATTTCAGTGTTTTTCTATATTTCAGTGATAAATTTTCTAAAGACACACTTTCAAAGCCAAAATTTCAATAAAATTTATTGCTCCTGATCATTTCGTCATTCCGTTTGTAACACCTGCATGCATCTAAGACCCCATCAAGTATGTATTGTATATTCTTGATTGTCATGACATTTTAAGTCGATATAGCCATGTCCATCCGTCTGTCGAAAGCACGCTAACTTTCGAAGAAGTAAAGCTAACCGCTTCAAATTTTGCACAAATACTTCATATTAGTGTAGGTCGGTTGGGTTTGTAAATGGGCCAACTCGGTCCATGTTTTGATATAGCTGCAATTTTCATCCGATGTGGCTTAAATTTAGCATGAAGTTTTTTGTTATGACTTCCAACAACTGTGCTAAGTATGGTTCAAATCTGTCAATAACCTGATATAGCTGCCATATAAACATATGGCAGAGGGCGCAATTCCTATCCGATTGGCTGAAAGTTTGCATGAGGTGTTTTGTTACGACTTCCAACAATTGTGCAAAGTATCCATAGCCTGATATAGCTGCCATATAAACCGATCTTGGATCTTGACTTCTTGAGCCACTAGAGGGAGCAATTCTTATCCCATTTGGCTGCATGAGGTGTTTTGGTATGGCTTTCAGCAACTGCGCTAAGTATGATTGAAATCGGTCCATAACCTGATATAACTGTCATATAAACCGATCTGGGGTCTTGAGTTTGAGCCTCTAGAGGGCGCAATTTGTATCCGATTTGGCTCAAATTTTGCATGCATGACATGTTTCTTTATGACTTCCGACAACTGTTCTAAGTATGGTCTGAATCGGTCTATAGTCTGATACAGCTTCCCTATAAACCGATATTTATATTTTATTTCTTGAGCTCCTAAAGGGCGGAACTCTTGTTCGATTTGGCTGAAATTTTACACAATGACTTCTACTATGGCCTCAGTGTACGTGTTCGTCTTTTTTCGTCATTAGAGAGACACATCCCGGAGGGCCTTCTCCGCACGTTTCTGGTCCGTGCCGGAATTGAAAAGAACCCCGGACCCTGGTTCTGTTCGGTTTGCCAGAACCGCTTCCATCGTCTGTCGGTGTCGGGAGTATATTCATACTGGATATGTTGCAAGATACTGTGCGAACATAGCCAGCAGTGGGTCACAAGCGACCTCTCACGTGTGGTAATATACGCAACAGCAACACCCCAACCTCAATATTGGCAGGCCAGTGCCGGGAAATGTATAATTTTGCAACTAAACTGCAACGGTATCCGTGGCAAGATCGATGAGATTGTGGATTTTATGAGTCGGAAGAACATATTGCTCGTATCGATCCAGGAGACAAAGCTGACCAACACCTGCAGCTTGCACAGTTGTCACGGATACAATATGCTACGTAAGGATCGCTCAAGGAATGGAGGTGGGGGATTGAGCTTCGTGATACACCATTCTGTGCAATAAAGACCCATCTCGCCTGCGCCTGGCGTTAGTGACCCCTACATGGAGTGCATGGGGATGGCAGTTACGTCCGGTGACGCCGATATAGAGCTTTACAACGTGTACATACCGCACGTTGGTAGCTGTGTCCCAATTAAAAGCCAAGCTTACAACCCCGACATAAGTGGGATACTATCTGGGCATTATCCGATGGTCCTAGGGGACTTTAATGCGCATCACACGTCATGGCATTCTCCCCTAGGTAACGACCAGCGTGACATGGCTTTGGCAGAGCAGATTGAAGGCTCCACGTTTTGCATGGTGAATGAGAATGCCCCCACTAGAATTACGAGGAGGTGCAGCAGCTTGCCAGACATCTCCATTGCATTTCCTGATCTCCTGAGTGACGTATCCTGGCAAGCCGTCATCTCTTTGCGGTCAGACCATTTTCCCATAATTCTCACCATCGACCGACCACCCGACTTCATAACCTCTGAGCGCCGGACGTTTATCAATCATAAGAAGGCCGATTGGGCTGGCTTTAGAGAGTATACCAATCGCCTCTTCAGTGAACTGCTACCCCCGTCGGATGTGCTAGTGGCCGAGAGGAAATTCCGAGGCATCATTAACGCAGCAGCCGCTCGCTTTATACCAGCCGGTCGAATAGCCCATTTCGGCCCAATTTCCCGGCGCAAGCAGTGGTACTCGCAGACGAGCATGATGGGATTAGTGGTTACCCCCACTATCCCCAGAATCAGCGAGCTGAATTTGGAAATAAACAGAGTAGTCAACGAACGAAATTTATGGCTAGAACACTTGAAGCAATGTAACTTAGGCACCGGCGTAGGCAAACTGTGGTCTACTGTTAAGTCACTCTCGAACCCCGGTAGATGGGATGGCAGGACCTCAGTCACTTTTGGCGAAATAACCGTGACTGATCCGAAGAGATGCGCCAGGTTGTTCAACCGTCAATTTATTGTGCATCCCGAGAGAGACAGGGCAAAGAGGAGAGCCATTCGCCGTATTTGTGATCTCCGAGCCGATGAACAACCATCACAAATTACCATGGGCGAAGTTAAGAGTGTCATCCGTGGCGCCAAATCATCTAAGGCGTTGGGCCCCGACAGAATCTCTACATTGATGTTGAAGAATCTGGATTCACCTGGAGTTGAGTACCTTACCACTGTCCTCAACCTGTCATTGAACACTCTTATAGATACCGATATCGGGAAAATGGGCAGAGTGATCCCGCTACTGAAGCCTGGAAAAGACCCGAGTTTGGGGGAGTCGTACAGACCGATCTCCCTTCTCTCACCAGTGGCAAAGAGGCTTGAGGCATTACTCCTCCCGAGCCTCGTAGAAGAATTTCCATTCGCCGAGCATCAACATGGATTTCGAAAACTGCACAGCACAACAACAGCTTTGCATCCCATCACTGCACACATTTGCCGTGGCTTCAATCAGCCTAGGCCACGTGGTAGGACGGTAATTGTGGCACTGGACCTATCGAAGGCATTCGTCAGCCATGCCAAATTATTTGAGGACATTGCCAACACGCCCTCCAGCCACGCGTGAAACGATGGGTCGCAAATTATCTGTGTGGTCGCCAGTCATTTTTGGAATTTAGGGATAAGAAGTCGAAACACCGTAGTGTGAAACAGGGAGTTCCCCAAGGTGGTGTGATATCTCTGGCACTGTTTAACCTCTACCTATCCTCCATTCCACCCCCTCCAGATGAATCATATGCGGACGATTGTACGATCATGGCATCAGGCCCGCACCCATTGTTGACATCTACGATAGGTTGAACGTCTACCTCAACGAACTTGCCCCATATTTCGCTGCAAGAAATCTAAAGATATCTGCCACCAAATCTTCAGCCACATTGTTCACTACAAATACGCGTGAGGTGAATACTGAGCTGACTGTGATGGTCGATGATGAAATGATTAGGACCATCAAGTGTCCCAAAATACTTGGCATTTGACAGCTCTTACATATTCTACCCACATGCCACAGCAATTTGCAATAAAGTCAAAAGTAGAAATAAGGTGCTGTCAGCAAGTGACTTGAAGGGGTGCAGACAAAGAAACCTCGTTGACCACGTACAAAGCATTTGGCCTGTCTGTGGTAAGTTATGCAGCGTCAGTGTGGTCTCGTCAGCTTTATGACACGCAGTGGAATAATATTCAAATCTGTCAGAATGCCGCCCTCCGAACTCAGTTCTCATGTGGACCACCTCCATCAGGACACAAAGATCGACGTGCAATGTCCCGATCGATGCATGTCCCGATTGTAACTAGGGGCCTCGCGATACACGTCACATGTTTAACTGCCCAGCTAGACCCACTCGACTCAGACCCAGTTCCAATTGCATGGCAATTCTTTTCTTTTATCCTTTGTTTGCTAAACAGAGATGCCAGGAAAAAACTCGATAACAGTGATCCATGGTGAAGGGAGGCACGGCCGAACTTAGTACGTGTTTACTTGTTTTTATATAGAAACCACCAAATGCAACAAGACACTAAAAGGGATTCCAGAAATTTCACTCCTAAGAATTTTGAGAAATTCTTGTTGGATACTTTTGAATGCAAACAAGTAAAAGCGTGCAAAGTTCGGTCGGGCCGAATCTTATATACCCTCCACTATGGATCGCATTTGTCGAGCTCGTTCCACGTTATCTCTTTTTAGGCAAACAAAGGATAAAAGCATATTGAATATTGGAGGCCATAGTTGAAGTCATTGTGTAAAATTTCAGCCAAATCTAGTAAGAATTGCGCACTATATCAGTTATGGACCGATTTGAACTTTTCTTAGCACAGTTGTTGAATGTCATAGCAAAACACCTCATGCAAAATTTCAGCTAAATCGGATAATAATTGCGCCCTCTAGTGGCTCAAGAAGTCAAAACCCCAGATAGGTTTACATGGCAGCTATATCAGGTTAAGGATCGATTTGAACCATTTTTAATACAGTTGTCTGAGTCGTAACAAAACACTTCGTGCAAAATTTCAGCCAAATCGGATAGGAATTGCTCCCTGTAGAGGCTCAAGAAGTCAAGACCCTAGATCGGTTTATATGGCAACTATGTCAGGTTATGGATCGATTTGAACTATTCTTAGCACAGTTGTGAAAGTCATAACAAAACTCCTCATGCAAAATTTCAGCCAAATCGGATAATAATTGCGTCCTCTAGTGGCTCAAGAAGTCTAGACCCCAGATCGGTTTATATGGCAGCTCTATCAGGTTATGGACCAATTTGAACTATTCTTAACACAGTTGTTGACAGTCATAACAAAACACGTCGTGCAAAATTTCAGTCAAATCGGATAGGAATTACGCAATCTAGACGCTCAAGAAGTCAAGACCCCAGATAGGTTTATATGACAGCTATATCAGGTTATGGACCGATTTCAACCATACTCATCACAGTTGTCATTGGAAGTCATAATAAAACACCTCATGCAAAATTTCAGCCTAATCGGATAAGAATTGTGCCCTCTAGTGGCTCAAGAAGTCAAGATCGCTTTATATGGCAGCTATACCAAAACGTGGACTGATATAGCCCATTTACAATCCCAACCGACCTACACTAATAAGAAGTATTTGTGCAAAATAAAGCGGCTAGCTTTACTCCTTTGAAAGTTAGCGTGCTTTCGACAGACAGACGGACGGACATGGCTAGTTCGACTTAAAATGTCATGACGATCAAGAATATATAAATTTTATGGGGTGTTAGACGGATATTTCGAGGAGTTACAAACAGAATGACGAAATTAGTTCGACAACCCAGTTTTTCCAAAAACATGACCTTATATCAAGGGAAAATTGTTTTTAACTACCCTACGGGAAATGGGACAGGTCCCAAACCTGTCACGGGATAGATTCTCTGGTGATAGGGACCGGTCCCAGTTCTCGTCCCATCACATGGCAAAAACCTTTCACTTTTATAAGGGTTTATCGCTCGAGGTGACGAATTGCCATTACCATTCTAACACCGTAGGATAGGTCTTGGGACAGTTCGAAAAGGATGAGTATACTTTCAAAGTATTGTTAAGGGAGATAACATTATTTAGCAAATATATTTAACGGATAAGAAATTTTTAACCATAAATTTAGCGACTTTCGAAAAGTAATTAAGAATGATTAGTTATGATAATTGAAACTTTTCATACCATGTAGGATATGTTCTGTGACAGGTAACTTATTCTCCAGTTTAGGACCGGTATATTTGGGGCAATTGACTGCACATTTCCCGTAGGGTGGTTTTAGCCGCCCACTTTACGCCAATCCCAATTTCATTAGGATTTCAATTTCATTCTTTCCTAGCTCGAGTTGGAATTTTTGTAAGACAACTCCATTTAATGGGTTAATGACATTTTCTTTAAATGCCGAATCCCCCAGATTAATTTACATTTTAAAATAATTATTTCAAATGAAACCATTTCGTTTTTTCTCTTGGAATTTTATAATTCACAGTACAGTATTTAAGGCAATTGAGTGAGTTAGGATTGAAGCTCATAGTGAGTTAGGATTGGCATCTATCAGTCAATAGCAAGCAGCATTGATTCTAGTAGAAATCTATTAGTTTTCTAGACTTTGACAGTAGAGTTGGACAAAGTGAAATATTTTTTAAAAAAGTTTGAATTTTTCTTTCTGAATTATTGATTTTCTTCAACAAAAAAATCTTTTTACAATGAAAAATACTTAATTAACATCTTAAATAAGGAAATGTTGTCACGTGGCCCCATAGGAGGTCGCTCCACCTTTTCTCTGGAGTGGCAATTGATGCTGGGGGGCGCTGGCTGCTGGCGGTTGAGCTCCGGCTGTGGCTCAGTGGATGGGGCGCGGTTCTTTGCCAACACCTATTGACAAAAAGGAGGAACAAAAAAAACTAAAATCAACCAGCTTGTGGATGGACAAATACAGCGGGTAAGTAAACACTTGGAAATTAAACACACAGGACAATGTCTTTATCGGTTCGCTGGCATGCCGGTCTTCCATGGCATGCCTCGGCCTAACCCTCCCCAAACCATGGTACTCCCGTGGCCCACTAAATCGGAGTACCCCAAAAGCTTACTCACCTGTTCATTACCCCATTCCTTCCCCTTTCTTTAGTTTCCTATCCCTTCATGGGAATGAAAAAAAAACCAAAAATATTTCATTCTATCATTCTTACAAAATTCGGCATTGTTTTATTTGGAGGTCACAACCTCCCTAATACTCTCAATTTTGATATTAACAACAAAGCTTGTAATAACAAAAAGGCAGATAGGAAAACTAAAATGTAAGTTATCAAAACTAACAAATTATTCGTGAAATATTTGCTTTAGAGCAAAATCAAAAATTTTGACCAAAATTAGCAAATAATTTTCAAACAAAATGAAGGCTTCCAAAGTTAATTTCTTAATCCTGTGTTTTCCAGATTCCTGGTTCTAATGGCGACTGTTCCGGATAAATGCCAATGGAGTCCCCGGGTATTGTGGTTCTGGTGGCAGCCTCTGCGGCCAATATTGTCCCTGTTAGGTTCTCGTCTGTCCGTCCGTCCATCTAGTCTTTGGTAAGTATTGTCGTGTTTAAGTGTATCTGTCACAGTCAGTTCTTGTCTAAAAAGTTTTTTTTCTTATTATTTTCCAGGGGTTTTCTGATGTGCTGCTTTCTCAGCACCGTATGGTCAACATTTGCTGATGGGCAAGGAAATATCCTCTACTATCCACTACCTAACCTAACTATGAGATCATGTTTAGCTTACTGCATAGAACCCAACCAAAGGGTAAGTAATAAAAAAAAGCTCGATGTTGTCCATACCTAATTTTCTTTTTTTAATCTCTTTTTTTTACAAAAAACTTTTTAAACAAAATAAATCTGTCGAGAGTCAATCGTCTGTATGCCTGTCGGTTTATGGTCGGAGAAACGTTTTGGACTATCTTATGGACACTGGGGTATGCGACAACGTCTAGGTCCCTCGGTGGAGTAGCGACAGGGGTTGTGGATATGACAATTGCAGCTGCAGAAGTCTTTTATATGTGGCAGTGGAGGAATATATATATATATATATATATATAATATATTATATTATATATATATACATGTATGTATTGTTTTTAGACTTTTGCATTATATTTGTAACTTTTTCTATAACTTGAAGATTTTCACAAAACTTAAAATTTTTGTTTTAAATTATTTCTTTAGTTAACAACTTTGTTTATTTTGTGACACAGTTCAATAAAACAAATTTAATTTTTTTTCTTAATTCACAATGTGTTTCTTTTTTATACCCTCCACCATAAGATGGGGGTATACTAATTTCGTCATTCTGTTTGTAACTACTCGAAATATTCGTCTGAGACCCCATAAAGTATATATATTCTTGATCGTCGTGACATTTTATGTCGATCTAGCCATGTCCGTCCGTCCGTCTGTCTGTCGAAAGCACGCTAACTTCCGAAGGAGTAAAGCTAGCCGCTTGAAATTTTGCACAAATACTTCTTGTTAGTGTAGGTCGGTTGGTATTGTAAATGGGCCATATCGGTCCATGTTTTGATATAGCTGCCATATAAACTGATCTTGGGTCTTGACTTCTTGAGCCTCTAGAGTGCGCAATTCTTATCCGATTGGAATGAAATTTTGCACGACGTGTTTTGTTATGATATCCAACAACTTTCCCAAGTATGGTTCAAATCGGTCCATAACCTGATATAGCTGCCATATAAACCGATCTTGGGTCTTGACTTCTTGAGCCTCTAGCTTGCGCAATTCTTATCCGATCAGAATGAAATTTTGCACGACGTGTTTTGTTATTATATCCAACAACTGTGCCAAGTATGGTTCAAATCGGTCCATTACCTGATATAGCTGCCATATAAACCGATGTTGGGTCTTGACTTCTTGAGCCTCTAGAGGGCGCAATTCTTATCCGGTTTGAATGAATTTTTGCACGAAGTATTTCGTTATGATATCCAACAACTGTGCCAAGTATGGTTCAAATCGGTCCATAACCTGATATAGCTGCCATATAAACCGATCTTGGGTCTTGACTTCTTGAGCCTCTAGAGTGCGCAATTCTTATCCAATTGAAATGAAATTTTGCACGACGTGTTTTGTTATTATATCCAACAACTGTGCCAAGTATGGTTCAAATCGGCACATAACCTAATATAGCTGCCATATAAACCGATGTTGGGTCTTGACTTCTTGAGCCTCTAGAGGGCTTGAATGAATTTTATCCGGTTTGAATGAATTTTTGCACGAAGTATTTCGTTATGATATCCAACAACTGTGCCAAGTATGGTTCAAATCGGTCCATAACCTGATATAGCTGCCATATAAACCGATCTTGGGTCTTGACTTCTTGAGCCTCTAGAGTGCGCAATTCTTATCCGATTGAAATGAAATTTTGCACGACGTGTTTTGTTATTATATCCAACAACTGTGCCAAGTATGGTTCAAATCGGCACATAACCTAATATAGCTGCCATATAAACCGATGTTGGGTCTTGACTTCTTGAGCCTCTAGAGGGCGCAATTCTTATCCGAATGGAATGGAATTTCGCACGACGTGTTTTGTTATGATACCCAACAACTATGCCAAGTATGGTTTAAATCGGTCCATAACCTGATATAGCTGCCATATAAACCGATCTTGGGTCTTGACTTCTTGAGCCTCTAGAGGGCACAATTCTTATCCGGTTTGAATGAATTTTTGCACGAAGTATTTCGTTATGATATCCAACAACTGTGCCAAGTATGGTTGAAATCGGTCCATAACCTGATATAGCTGTCATATAAACAGATCTGGGGATTTGACTTCTTGAGCTTTTAGAGGGCGCAATTCCTATCCGATTTGGCTGAAATTTTGCATGACGTATTTTATTTTTACTTTCAACAACTGTGTCAAATAAGGTTCAAATCGGTTCATAACCTGATATAGCTGCCATATAAAATGATCTGGGATCTTGACTTCTTGACCCCTAGAGGTCGCAATTATTATCCGATATGCCTGAAATTTTGTACGACGGATCCTCTCATGACCATCAACATACGTGTTTATTATGATCTGAATCGGTCTATAGACCAATACAGCTCCCATATAAATCGATCTCTCTATTTTCTTGAGCCCCCAAAGGGTGCAATTCTTATACGAATTGGCTGAAATTTTACACAGGTCTCCAACATATAATTTAATTGTGGTCCGAACCGGACCATATCTTGATATCGTTTTAATAGCAGAGCAACTCTTTTCTTATATCCTTTTTTGCCTAAGAAGAGATGCCGGGAAAAGAACTCGACAAATGCGATCCATGGTGGAGGGTATATAAGATTCGGCCCGGCCGAACTTAGCACGCTTTTACTTGTTTATATATTTACTGATGATTTACTGATTTTTTATATTTACCGTTTGCTGCCAAAACCCAATCGAAAAAGAACTTGTCACCCTCCACATACTGACCATCATGGTTCCTCCAAGCCATCATGTCCACCGAGGAACCATCATGAAATTTGCTTTTCCAAAATAGCAAAAACAAAAAACATATCATTCTCTGAACTGTCGTTGTAGTGGTCACATTTGTATGTGGAGGTAACATATGATGGTAACGCAGGTTGCCATAAAAAACGCGACTGTTCAAAACCAGATGTCGCTCTACTCCAATCAGACATAGGGTGACACGATACAATGTGTTAATATAATATTAGTCTGCTGCCTTTTATGTATGACAAAATGGTCTATATTACACTTACGGTTGTCCCTAGGACATTTGAGATCAATTATTTATTTATTTCATCTACCGAGTAAAAATTAGTGGGCAAAGAAAGAAAAAATTTACAACTGCAATAACGTGAAAATCCATTCGTATTTCTGATTCCAATAAATTAGGAAAAATTTAGGACTTATAAAGTCATGATGCAAATTATAAGCATATACTACGTTACTTGGATGCAATTTTTACCGGACATCTTTTTCTTCCAAATCGAATTTTCGAGCGATTTTAATAAAGTTTGGAGGAGAACAAGGTGGATAAATAAAGGTGGTCTCACGCGAACAGCCGGCCAGTTTGACGGTATTAAAATGTCAGTTCTTGTTTATATTCACAGCAAACTACCCCATTTTTATTACACGTTCTTTTTGTTTGAGTTTCTCTTTCTCTCATTTTACTTTCACACGTATAGAAACGAGGGCAAGTTTCTTTGGTTGTGTTGAGAACAATGCCAATTTTGAAACGACATCTTGACGACGAGATGGAGGATTGCACCATATGATTTGTGGTTGTTGTGCAAATGAGACCACCGTTGTTAAAATTGGTCAAAATTATTTTTTTTGATATATTTAACGTCTACCGTTGCCTAATTTTTCAATTTGTTTGCGTTACATTTTATAGAAAGAAAACTCATTTAAAATCAGTTGACCGACACAAAGAATGACCTGTTTAAATCATAAAACTGGTTTGAGAGCAAATTAAATTGAGCGCAAAAGACAAAATTTCATCAAAATACTGAAGCTGATTCGCTAGGACTATCACTATAAAACTAAGATATACGCAAAGATGAGTACATTTTGAAGGCTTTCAAAAAAAATTTTGAGGTATATTTACCAATTTCACAGTAACAGAAGAATTTTTGCACTTTTCACGATATTTTTCGCCGATTACCTTTCTTTGAAAAAAGATTTTAAAACAAAACAACTTGTTGATTTCGTTCAGCAGGGCATTCCCTCATTACTTACGATAACATTTCAATAAAATTATCATTTTATCATTGTTATTTGTGTACGGTTTCAAAAAAGTAATCGCGAAAAAATGGTTTTCCAACGGTGAAAAACAAACCTTGTACCAGCCATAACCCTTCTTCAATGCTCTGTCTTTGTTGTGTGTTGTTGTTTCACTTTTTTTTGTGTTTTGTAAATTGACAAACCGTCAGGTTTGATAATTTAACAGGCATTTTCCCTGCGAATGACGTCAGTACTAGGATTGAAGCTCAAAAAGGGTTAATTTTTTTACACTTTTTTTGTTTGTAATTTTTTATATGGAGTTTGACAGTTGTTCATGTGAAAACTCTAGTACTGACTTCATTTGCATCGAAAATGCCTATTAAATTAAATTATTACGAAATCCGAAAGACTCCCAGCAGAAAACATTGCATTCCCGGATGCAATAGTGTAGGTTAGGTTGAAAATAGGGGCCAGATATAAATTCACCTAAGCCAGTAATCGGCTTGTTGTACGCTCTAAAAACTATTAAGTAACCTCTAAAAAGAAAATTTTAAGTTAGGAATTTCGTGCTATTTACAAAATCCTTAATTGTTTTCAATACCACTCCCCTAAGTTGGTTCATGTCTGATATTGTGTCCTCAGTACCGGTATCTGTTAGACGCGAAAGCCGGGCAATGACAAAGGAAATGCTCCAACGTCTCATCATCTTTCCCGCATGCCCTACACATGCTAAAACTTGCCGCACCGATTTTATATAAGTGAGCTCGTGTGTCCCGTTATAATACCAATAGAAATACTGAACTCCTTCTTGCTTCCTTTCAATAATAGCCTCGTCTACTCACGATATGGATCCTCCATAGGATTTTCGCCGTCCTACCGACCGTTTCACTGTTCCACGATGTTGTGTGTGCATTCGCCGCCCACTCCCTTTACTCAAGCTACGTCGACCCGCAAGGCGTCGGGTTAACCACGTGTTTTGTTATTATATCCAACAACTGTGCCAAGTATGGTTCAAATCGGCACATAACCTAATATAGCTGCCATATAAACCGATGTTGGGTCTTGACTTCTTGAGCCTCTAGAGGGCGCAATTCTTATCCGAATGGAATGGAATTTCGCACGACGTGTTTTGTTATGATACCCAACAACTATGCCAAGTATGGTTTAAATCGGTCCATAACCTGATATAGCTGCCATATAAACCGATCTTGGGTCTTGACTTCTTGAGCCTCTAGAGGGCACAATTCTTATCCGGTTTGAATGAATTTTTGCACGAAGTATTTCGTTATGATATCCAACAACTGTGCCAAGTATGGTTGAAATCGGTCCATAACCTGATATAGCTGTCATATAAACAGATCTGGGGATTTGACTTCTTGAGCTTTTAGAGGGCGCAATTCCTATCCGATTTGGCTGAAATTTTGCATGACGTATTTTATTTTTACTTTCAACAACTGTGTCAAATAAGGTTCAAATCGGTTCATAACCTGATATAGCTGCCATATAAAATGATCTGGGATCTTGACTTCTTGACCCCTAGAGGTCGCAATTATTATCCGATATGCCTGAAATTTTGTACGACGGATCCTCTCATGACCATCAACATACGTGTTTATTATGATCTGAATCGGTCTATAGACCAATACAGCTCCCATATAAATCGATCTCTCTATTTTCTTGAGCCCCCAAAGGGTGCAATTCTTATACGAATTGGCTGAAATTTTACACAGGTCTCCAACATATAATTTAATTGTGGTCCGAACCGGACCATATCTTGATATCGTTTTAATAGCAGAGCAACTCTTTTCTTATATCCTTTTTTGCCTAAGAAGAGATGCCGGGAAAAGAACTCGACAAATGCGATCCATGGTGGAGGGTATATAAGATTCGGCCCGGCCGAACTTAGCACGCTTTTACTTGTTTATATATTTACTGATGATTTACTGATTTTTTATATTTACCGTTTGCTGCCAAAACCCAATCGAAAAAGAACTTGTCACCCTCCACATACTGACCATCATGGTTCCTCCAAGCCATCATGTCCACCGAGGAACCATCATGAAATTTGCTTTTCCAAAATAGCAAAAACAAAAAACATATCATTCTCTGAACTGTCGTTGTAGTGGTCACATTTGTATGTGGAGGTAACATATGATGGTAACGCAGGTTGCCATAAAAAACGCGACTGTTCAAAACCAGATGTCGCTCTACTCCAATCAGACATAGGGTGACACGATACAATGTGTTAATATAATATTAGTCTGCTGCCTTTTATGTATGACAAAATGGTCTATATTACACTTACGGTTGTCCCTAGGACATTTGAGATCAATTATTTATTTATTTCATCTACCGAGTAAAAATTAGTGGGCAAAGAAAGAAAAAATTTACAACTGCAATAACGTGAAAATCCATTCGTATTTCTGATTCCAATAAATTAGGAAAAATTTAGGACTTATAAAGTCATGATGCAAATTATAAGCATATACTACGTTACTTGGATGCAATTTTTACCGGACATCTTTTTCTTCCAAATCGAATTTTCGAGCGATTTTAATAAAGTTTGGAGGAGAACAAGGTGGATAAATAAAGGTGGTCTCACGCGAACAGCCGGCCAGTTTGACGGTATTAAAATGTCAGTTCTTGTTTATATTCACAGCAAACTACCCCATTTTTATTACACGTTCTTTTTGTTTGAGTTTCTCTTTCTCTCATTTTACTTTCACACGTATAGAAACGAGGGCAAGTTTCTTTGGTTGTGTTGAGAACAATGCCAATTTTGAAACGACATCTTGACGACGAGATGGAGGATTGCACCATATGATTTGTGGTTGTTGTGCAAATGAGACCACCGTTGTTAAAATTGGTCAAAATTATTTTTTTTGATATATTTAACGTCTACCGTTGCCTAATTTTTCAATTTGTTTGCGTTACATTTTATAGAAAGAAAACTCATTTAAAATCAGTTGACCGACACAAAGAATGACCTGTTTAAATCATAAAACTGGTTTGAGAGCAAATTAAATTGAGCGCAAAAGACAAAATTTCATCAAAATACTGAAGCTGATTCGCTAGGACTATCACTATAAAACTAAGATATACGCAAAGATGAGTACATTTTGAAGGCTTTCAAAAAAAATTTTGAGGTATATTTACCAATTTCACAGTAACAGAAGAATTTTTGCACTTTTCACGATATTTTTCGCCGATTACCTTTCTTTGAAAAAAGATTTTAAAACAAAACAACTTGTTGATTTCGTTCAGCAGGGCATTCCCTCATTACTTACGATAACATTTCAATAAAATTATCATTTTATCATTGTTATTTGTGTACGGTTTCAAAAAAGTAATCGCGAAAAAATGGTTTTCCAACGGTGAAAAACAAACTTTGTACCAGCCATAACCCTTCTTCAATGCTCTGTCTTTGTTGTGTGTTGTTGTTTCACTTTTTTTTGTGTTTTGTAAATTGACAAACCGTCAGGTTTGATAATTTAACAGGCATTTTCCCTGCGAATGACGTCAGTACTAGGATTGAAGCTCAAAAAGGGTTAATTTTTTTACACTTTTTTTGTTTGTAATTTTTTATATGGAGTTTGACAGTTGTTCATGTGAAAACTCTAGTACTGACTTCATTTGCATCGAAAATGCCTATTAAATTAAATTATTACGAAATCCGAAAGACTCCCAGCAGAAAACATTGCATTCCCGGATGCAATAGTGTAGGTTAGGTTGAAAATAGGGGCCAGATATAAATTCACCTAAGCCAGTAATCGGCTTGTTGTACGCTCTAAAAACTATTAAGTAACCTCTAAAAAGAAAATTTTAAGTTAGGAATTTCGTGCTATTTACAAAATCCTTAATTGTTTTCAATACCACTCCCCTAAGTTGGTTCATGTCTGATATTGTGTCCTCAGTACCGGTATCTGTTAGACGCGAAAGCCGGGCAATGACAAAGGAAATGCTCCAACGTCTCATCATCTTTCCCGCATGCCCTACACATGCTAAAACTTGCCGCACCGATTTTATATAAGTGAGCTCGTGTGTCCCGTTATAATACCAATAGAAATACTGAACTCCTTCTTGCTTCCTTTCAATAATAGCCTCGTCTACTCACGATATGGATCCTCCATAGGATTTTCGCCGTCCTACCGACCGTTTCACTGTTCCACGATGTTGTGTGTGCATTCGCCGCCCACTCCCTTTACTCAAGCTACGTCGACCCGCAAGGCGTCGGGTTAACCAAGTTTATTGACGGCAGTCCTCTGGCCTTCACCGCCCAATCGTCTCCCCTTTTATTTCCCCTTACTCCGTTATGGCCCGGCACCCAAACGATCCAGATTTTGCCATCTTCAGAGAAGGCGTTAATCTTCTTCTTACACTACAAGACTGTTCGTGACCTTAACGTTCTGGTTGTTATTGCCTTTATGGCAATTTTACTGTCGATAAAGGTGTTCACACTCGATGTCGTCGCGTAAGCACCACACCACTTCAGGCATTCCGTGATCGCCTGGATCTCCGCCTGCCGGACCGTATTATGGTCAGGCAGTCTAAAACAGATCTCAGTCCCTGGGTTCTCAATGTAAACCCCCAGGCCCACTCTGTCCTCTAGCTTTAATACATCCGTGTAACATGATCTTCCAGATGGCAATACTACGGTTCCGTCAATCCAAGACTGTGCCGATGGCAGCAGCACCTCGCACTCGAATTCAAAGATCATCTCAGAAACCTCGTCCGCAGTGGCTGCCTCACACTTAATCTGTATGTGAATGGGTCGGATATCTAGAATAGTCTCCAGAGCCCTAGTGGGCGTGGTCCCCATCGCTCCGCCTATGCCAAGACAACATATTCTCTGAACCTGTTGTATGGTCCTTATATTGCACTTTTTCTCCATAGCAGTCCACCAAACTACAGAGGCGTAAGTATGTGTTGGTTTAATCACGCTCCTGTAGAGCCAGTGGACTATCCTAGGATTCAGGGTCCATTTCGAGCGTACGACCCGTCTACATAGTGCTTAACATCTGTGAGCCTTCTCAATACGCTCCTGAATGTGACACTTCCAACTCAGTTTCCTGTCCAAGATCACACCTAAGTATATGACCTTGTCAGATATCGAAATCGTCTTATTGAGGAAACGTGGTGCGTTAAATTGACCCACCTTCGTCTTCCTCATGAACAGGCATATTTCAGTCTTCTCAGGTTTAACATTAAGACCTCTGGGTCTAGCCCCCTACCCCTTAGTAGTGTGGCGTGCCTTGTGCCAGTTTCTTCCTTATATTTATGCCATGGGACACACAATTTATCCACCTGTTCCTTAGCATATTGTTTATCCAGTCTCTAAGGACCGGGTCCACCCGGTACTGGTCTAAGGATTGGATCAGTGTGTCGGTCCGCACATTGTTAAAAGCCCCCTCGTTGTCAATGCATACCGCCAGTGTGAACGTTTTGGCATCGAAGGATTCTTCTATTTTATGCAAAACTTCATGTAGGGCAGTCTCCACCGACCTTCTCTCGACATAGGCATGCTGTTTGTATTTGAGCAGTTCGCTGGATGTCATACTCTTTATCATGGTGTCCACAATACGTTTCATGGTTTTGAGTAGAAAATACCAAAATAGGGCTTATGAGTCTGTAGGCCTTTGGTGTCGCATAACTTACCTTGGCGGGCTTAGGTATAAACACCACACTTGCCTCATGCCAGGCTTTCGGAGTATATGAAAGTCCTAGGCACGCTGTGAAAATTTTGGCAAGACGAGGTGCTAGATAGTCTGTCTCTTTCTGTAGTAACGCCGGAAATATCCCATCAGGTCCGGATGACTTAAATGGTTTGAAGCTCCTCAAGGATTCCTTCACCATAAATTCCGTCATTATAAACCTTCGATCAACGTCATTATTCCAAGATTCCGGCGTCTCCGTGAGTCCCGTCGTATCCTGTGGAAAATGGGGTTTTATCAAAAGCCTCAACATGTTCTCCGTTGTCTTTGCTCTCACTCCCATATCCTCTACTAAAGTTTCTGTTTGGACATGCGTTTTTGAGAGAAACTTTTTTATCTTGGCGGCGTCATTAACGTTATCGACCTGTTCGCAGAAAAGCTTCCAGGAGGCATCATATCAAGATATGATAAGAATTGCGCCCTTTGGGGGCTCAAGAAGTAAAATAGAGAGATCGATTTATATGGGAGCTGTATCGGGCTATAAACCGACTCAGACCATAATAAACATTTATGCTCATGAGAGGATTCGTCGTACAAAATTTCAGGCAAATCGGAGAATAATTGCGACCTCTAGAGGCTCAAGAAGTCAAGATCCCAGATCGGTTGATATGGCAGCTATATCAGTTTGAACTTTATTTGGCACAGTTGTTGGGTATCATAACATAATACTTTGTGCAAGTTTCATTCAAATCGGATAAGAATTGCGCCCTGCAGTGGCTCAAGAAGTCAAGATTCAAGATCGGGTTATATGGCAGCTATATCAGATTATTGACCGATTTGAACCTAACTTAGCACAGTTGTTGGAAGTCATAGTGAAACACGTCGTGCAAAATTTCATTCTAATCGGATAACAATTGCGCGCTCTAGTGACTCAAGAAGTCAAGACTCAAAATCGGTTTATATGGCAGCTATATGAAAATATGAACCGATATGGTCCATTTACAATCCCAACCGACCTACACTAATTTGTGCGAAATTTCAAGTAGCTAGCTTTACTCCTTCGAAAGTTAGCGTGCTTTCGACATACAAGACGGACGGATTAAGGGTCTGAAGCACATAAAAGCTTTATTTATTACCCGATTTTGTTGAAATTTGAAATACAAAATTCAACAGTGACTTATATTTATTAGCCCACTCAATATCGAATGTCGAATTTGGGTGCATAAGTTATCCAATTTTCACCGGATTGTGACGAAAGGGGGTTTTCATATATACCTGAGGTGGTGGATATCCAAAATTCGGCCCGACCGATCTTAATGCCTATTTATTTTATTATTTATTATATTTTTTGAGAAACGGTTAGTGCCTGAGTTTTGAATCCTGGTTTAAAAAAAGCTTCTAAGACTTTTTATCTTATTTGCTGTACACATTTGGTTAAATTGATACATAAAAAGTTTTGTATGGTATTTATTGTGTTTTTTCACTTTCCAGTAAAATTGGTATTTACCAGGTATGTTGTTTTGTCGAATGTCCACAGAAATTATCTTGGGCCACCTAACGTTTTACATTGGTATTCATATAATAAGACGTTGCAATTGTTTGGCCATTAGATTGAATAGTTTTAAGTAACCTCTACAAACTCGTAACTTATATCCATTCTACTATTATATAAAAATGAAATTGTTGCGCTTTGTTTGTTTGTTAGTTAGTTTGTCTGTTCCGTATAGACTTAAAAGCGGCTGATTTTCATGAAATTTTCACAGATGGTAGAGTTTGAGCTCCCGGTGAAACAAGGGATACATTTGTTGATATCCGAAGGGGGGGGCGGACCCTCCCCCATACCCCAATTTTCAAAAACGCCAGATCTCGCAGATGGGTGCTCCGATTTAAGCGGCATTTTATATACCACATTATGGTACCCCAAAAACACCACCCAACAGGACACTTTTACCGCTTTGGGGAATAAGGGTATCAAATGAAAGGTATTTTAAAGTAGAGTACAAATCTGACATAAAAATGTTTTCCAGGGTGTCTGACGGGGCCACCCCATCCCCCCCCAAAACACCACAACAGGACAACTGAACCGATTGGGACAATATGTATATCAAATAGAAGGTATTTAAAAGTATAGTAAAAAGCTAATATAAAAATTAATTCCTTGGTTTTCGAGGCACCCTCACCCCCCAAAACCCCCACAACAGGGCATATTTACCGGTTGCGACAATATGGTTATCAAATGAAACGCGTTTGGAAGTTGAGCACTTATCTGTTTTTGGCTGTTTGTTTGGAATTTGGCCCAAGGTGTCTACGGGGCCCATTCAACCCCAAAACGGGCATGAATGCCCAACATCACAAAATGGGTATAGAATGAAAGTTCTTTGAGAGTTGACTACGAATCTGATATACACATTTGGGACCAAGTCTGGGACCGGCCCACCCACTAAATACCACTAAATTCACAAGGACGTGTAATGCGATCGGGACAATATGGGAATTTAACGAAAGGTCTATGACATTAGAAGACTTCGTATCTTATGTTGATATAAGGATTCAAGTATCTAGGTAACGTCCTGCCGTTCAGCCGGACATTTAGATCTCGGCATTAAAGGACTCAAATAAATTGTCTTTTGGGTCATGTAGGACGACCAAGAATATATTTTTTTCAAATGAAAGGACGTGTCAGAAGGCAATCGTGTTCTAGCACAATGCTGATACCATTTTGAGGGTCCGCTCCCTAAATTCCCCTCAAACCGGCAATGTTTGTCTACTATGGCAATAAGGGGCTCAAATAATAGGTATTGGACAGAAGAAAGTGAATTTGATATGCAATTTTGAGACCAAGTGTTTAGGGGTAGTGTCACCCCATAAACTCCCCCTAGACCAATTGCGATTGCGGCTCAAACAAAAGGAATTTAATAGTAGAGATCGATGCTGATATTTTTCCAAGCCTAAGTGCGTGGGTGGCCGTCCCACCCTCCATACACCTCAAACTGGTCATATTTGTGGATTATGGCAAATAGGGGGCTCAAATCTGATATCTGTTTTATAACTATGTGTTTCAGGGACGACTCATCTCATAACCCCTAAACCGGAAATATTTTCCAATACAGTAATGGAGAACTTAAAACAAAGACATTTGGGAGTAGAGTAAAAATTTGCCTAAGAACCGAGCAGGGGCAAACTTCTGACACAACGATAAGTGCTTTTCTATTTAAGTTTAACCGCAATGATAAGGATCTTTTTATAGTCGAGTGCGAACGGCGTGCAGCAGTGCGACACCTCTTTGGGAAGAATTTTAAACATGACCATGCATGGCGTAGTACCTAGCAAGTGTCTGCAGCATTAAGAGGGGATAACCACCAATTTAAATTTTGTTCGATGTTCTTGCCAGGATTCGAACACAGGCATTCAGCGTCATAGGCGGACATAGGCTACAATGGCACGAATTAGATATCCACATTTAGGGCGAAGTGTCCCCACCCTAAAAGGACATCAGAGAGTTTAAGAATGCGCAGCAGAGCTGGCCGTAGCCCTGAATATCTTGATCGCCACCTTTAAATTGCTTGACATTATGGGATCCAAACAAAATCGTGCTGTAGCACGATGGTGATATTATTTCAGGGTCCGTCCCCTAAACTCCCTTCTAACCGTCATGTTTGCCTACTATGGCATAAAGGAGTTCAATTAATACGTTTTTGAGAAGAAGGCGAATTTGATATCCAATTTTAAGGCCAAGTGTTTGGGGGTAGTCTCATCCCATAAACTCCCCCTAGACCAATTACAATTGGGGCTCAAATAAAATTTGAGAATAGAGCACGATGTTGATACTTTTTAGGGCTATGTGCGTGGGTGGCCTCCCCACCCTACATACCCCTTAAACTGGACATATTTGTGGAATATGGCAAAAAGGGGCTCAAATCTGTAATCTGTTTTATGGCCAAGTGTTTCATGGACGATTCATCTCATAAACTTCCCTTGCACCAAACATCGACACCGTCTATAGCAATATGCAGCTCAAATGTGGTTTTTGGGAGTAGAGTATGAATCAGTTATCCACTTTCGGGGAAAAGGGTTGCTACTCCAATCCACCACCAAAACCAAGAGAATGATGTAGATCTAATATCCAAACTTTAATGGGCGCACTCTCCCCTTTCCCCGTTTTCAAAAACACCAGATATCGGAGATGGGTGGGGCGATTTACGCGAAATTTAGCCAAATGCAAATTTAAACCAATAAAGACAATATTAAACTCAAATGAAAGGTATTTGAGACTAGAGAACGAATCTGATACATGGGGTTCTACCGACCATAGCAATATAGGTCGGTAAATATGTCCGCTATGGGGATGTTTTTGAGGGTGAGGTAGAACCCCATGTATCAGACTCAAATGAAAGAAATTTGGGAGTAGGGCATCAATATGATATCCACATTGGGCCAAAATATCTGAAAGGCCGTACCAGCACCCCCAATGATAAAATAAGAGAGTGAAAGAAGGCGCAGCGGAGCGGGGCCTGTCCAGCTAGTTCAAAATAAAAATCCTTAATATAAAGGAAATAATTTTCACCAAAGGGAATGTTCGCTTAAAAAGTTGGAAAATTTATCATCTTTAAATTAAGTTTGCTAATCTTTGGCTCAATTCTTTAAAATTAAGACAACATTTGTTCAGTGTAGTGAGGCATTCAATACAGTGTGTAACCGTATTTTAGTAGAAAAAATAGCGAACAAATTTGAATTTGCCTCAACTTCTTGCAAGTTAACGTATGCATAACTGTTTTATCGGGATCAATTTATTAAATTAGGGGAAAGGGAATCTTCCATAAGAAAGTATAAGAGTGGAGTTCCTCAAGGATCTATTCTTGGACCCTAATTGTTTTTGATTTACGTAAATGATTTTGTTGAAATTATGGGTACCACGAAATGTACTTTGTACTTATTTGCCGACTCGGAGCAACAGCGAGAGCCGCCGTCGTTGTCTAGCGTTCGAAGCCATTGGTACAACTTCCGAACCATGTACAGAAACATGAGTTGAGTAGAAATATAGTCTGCCACTACACACATTGGATTGGAAAAGGAACAGCGAGCAGCGGTGTCAAGCTTTGTTAGTGTGGGATTTTGAAATCTTGTTTTAAGCGTTGAGTGGAGCGGACGTTATGTTATTTCGCTCCGCAAGAAATTTTCTGCAACTCGTAATAGGTCATTATTTTTGGAAGACAAATTAAAAGGATTGCTTCGATAGCAGTATCCATTAGGTGGTTGCTGATCTGCGTCTGTTTTCAGTCGAGCGGCAGATCTAGAGCCCGGAAGTAGGCTTAGAATGGACTCCAAATCTTCTTCGCATGCCTTCAATTTGCCTAGGCCTGCCACAATCGAGACAGAATGGGAAGGTATTGAAATGAGACAAGACAAGCCTCGTATGGCTGGGTCATCTGGTTGGACTTGGCTCAAGGTGTGCGCCAGCGGGGAAGGACGGGACTCAAAAAGTTCTTCGTCAGCAGTGAAGCATCAAAGGAGGATTCGTCCACACCCAGTATCCTGAGGAAGAGTGGTTCCACTGCTTTCACACCTGCCCCTGGATGCGTACGGAAGCTCATCATGACAAGATCTAACGAATTTTATGAGGATGTACTTCTGGCGGAATCAGAAGACAACGCAACAGTGGTGGAAGTTCTGAATCCTGACTATGGTCCGGTTTCTACAGATAAATCTCCACCATTGTGAGGCCGGCGGCACTAAAGGTCCTCCTGATAACAGAATGATTTGACGTGGTTCTTATGCAGGAACCATGCGGGTGTGAAGGAATGATTCGTGGACTAAGAATTCCGGGATTTAAATTACTCAAGGGTGCGGGGAATGGGAGACACAGAGCCTGTATTTCTGCAAAGAGTAGTCTAAATGTTTTTCTTCTTCCATCGCGAAGCACTTAAGATTCAGAAAACTCTTCAACAGACCGAAAGCCAAAAGAGCACCAAACGATTGGAAAATCTATAAGGCTGAGCTAAGAATATATAAGGGCGAGCTGAGAAACGCTCAGAACAAATCCAGGGTGGAATTCTGTAGCTCCGTGTAGGATACATCCGAGTCCTCTAGGCTAAGGAAGATTCTGTCATCAAGACCTATAGCGGTGGGATATATTCAGAAGTCAGAGAATGTATGGACAATGTCTAGTGAGAAAACACTAAAACTACTCCTTGATACACATTTCCCGGGAAATTCTCCAACGGACAACGTGGCGCCGTAAGAGGTTGTCACTGGTAGGCATTTGTCGGAGGTTATTTGGGAAATTGTGTCTGAGCCGGTTCGATAAGAAGTTTCGACTCTTTTTAGTCGCCAAGCCCTGATGATGTATCACCGGCTGAGTTACAAGCTGTATCTGATAGACTGGTTCCTTGGCTTATGGAACTATACTCTGCTTGTATCAGCAAGTCATATATACATGGGATGGGGGGACACGAAGGTCATTTTCACTCCGAAAGCAGGAAAACCTTACCACACGAAGATTTTCATCCTATTAGTCTGCCATCATTTATTCTGAAGATTCTTGAGAGGTTGATAGAAACATATCTTATGGCAAAGATCCCTGGAGATCGCCTGTCGCGGCAGCAGCATGCATATAGTAAAGGCAAATCCACTGAAACATCCCTTTATTTGGCTATATAGAGGGTTCTCTCGCAGTCATGGAATATACAATGGTAGCATTTCTTGCGGTTAGGGGAAAGTTTCCCAGCACTCTAAGAGATATACTTCAGGAAGCTGTACGTGCAACAGCAAAGTGGGCAACCGAAAGTGGTGTAGGTGAAAATACGTGCAAGACAGAAGTAGTTCTTTTCAGCAGAAGTTACAAATTGCCAACAGTGGCACCTGTCTCCTTGGAAGGAGATAATGTTTCATTTACAATAGCGCAAAATTCCTGGATGTTTTGCTGGGCAGGAAATTGAACTTCAAATCCAATATATTGGAAAGGGCACGAAAGGCAACTCTTGTTCTATACACCTGCAAGGGATCCATTGGCAAAAGTTGGGGGTTTAGTCAGTGCTCATGCATTAGGTAAATACTGCAGTTGTCAGATGTTTAATGCTATATGGTGTTGTGGTCTGGTGGACGGCACATCAAAAGTCAACCTACTGTTCAATGCTCAACCTGATCAATAGGATGGCTTGTTTGTGCATCACAGCCGCACTCAGGACGACACCAACTGATGCACTGAATTTAATGCTACATCTAATGCCTTTAGACATTGTGGCTTGACAAATTGCTGCGACCACAGCCGTGAGTAAAAGGGACCTTTCTCCTTGGTTATGTACACTCTACCTGACCCGCTTCTCCTGAGAGAATCGATTGGAACTACGATATCCCGTATCCCGATGTATTTCTGAACACAAAAACCGCCATCTCTCAACGAGATGACTGTACAGTTCAAAATTCACCTGTTCTGGGTGCCTAGCCACAGAGATATACGAGCGTACTGTATAAAAGACTAAAACCTAAAGTCAATGAGATAATCTGTCTCCATCAATGCGACTTTAGACCTGGTAAATCCACCATTGACCATATATTCACTTTGCGCCAAATTCTAGAAAAGTCCCGAGAAGGGTCTTTTTATTGACTACATCTCTTTGTTGGCTACAAAGCCGCTTTCGACAGTCCTATACATTCAAAGGTGTTTCAAGCCATGCCTAAGTTTGGTATCCATGGAAAATTAAAAAGGCTGCAGGATGACACTTGGTGATACACGTTCCTCAGTAAGAATAGGAAAGAATCTCTCCGAATCATTCAATATCAGACGATGCCCGGAAGTAGTAACTGCAGCCTTTGAAAGAATCAAAAGAGAGTCAGTTAAAATGGGTCTGGTAGTATATAGAGATAAGACGAAATGGATGGTATCAACTCCCAACACGCCTTGTACAACTGATCAGATAAAGAAAATGGAGAAAGTTGGGAACCACAACTTTGAGATAGTCGGTAACTTTATTTACTTTGGCATCGTCGCAACCGAAACGAACGACACCAGTTTTGAAATAAAGAGAAGAATAATACTGGCGAACAGATGCAACTTTAGATTTAGTAGGCAGTTTTGCGACAAGGCCACCTCTCGACGGCCGAAAATCAAACTAGATCGAGGCGCTTGGAACTATATTTTACGTTCGGCTAGTGGAACAAATGTTCCTTCATAGCCAATTAAAGTAAGTAAGCCGTTAGTCTATAAAAATGTTGACAATATTTGAATTCTACAGATTTTTTCTTGAAAATTCTTCGTTCTTAAAATATTAAAATATTTATATATTTCTATCTATTACAAAGAAAGGCTATTGCAAATTTTGCCCATGAACATTCCACTAAGGAATAGGGGCAAACTTCTCACATATCAATGAGTGTTCTCACATATTAATGCGTGTAGTCCGATTCAAGTTTTAAGCTCAATGATAAGTGGTCTCCTTTTTAAAGCCGAGTCAGAACGACGTGTCGCGCTCGGCATGTCATGGCAAAGTACCTCACAAATGTTGCCAGCATTAGAAGGGGAAAACCCCGCTGAAATTTTTTTCTGACGGTCTCGCCTGAACTCGAACCACGGCGTGTAGCGTTATAGGCGGACATGCTAACCTCTGCGCTTCGTTGGCCTCCTAAGAAAGGCTATTAAATGCTTTTAAACAATTATTGTGAAGGCTCGTCTCACGGTTCGAAAGTTAAAAAACAATGCCGCAAACAACCACAACGAAATTTCTATATTTTGTTTTTATTTATTCAGAGGACCGATAGCTTGTGAACAACTTTGATCACACTGCCTTCACTTTTTCCGTGTTGGTGTTTCCATTCAGATCCAATTGCAAACAGCCAATAGAGGGCGCTTAATTAAAAATTATTGCTACTCGCTTGGAGTGGCTTAACGCCTATAACATTGATCATCATCTGGTAGTTGTCTTTAAATGATTATGTGACTACCTATTAAATATTCATCATTTAGTCTAGAACTTTTGAACAATAAGTGTTGCGCAACGTAGTTTGAATTTGCCTAGGAAAAAAAGATCCCTTATCGATGAACTGAAATTTGAATCGGAAAAACTAATTGATATGTGAGTTATATCCTTGCTGTTCCTGCGGTAGGGGCGTCTATAGGAAGGTTGTGCGGCACACCTCTGCTGCCACTTGAGCACAACCTAGAATAACGCACTCCATTCAAAAATATCGATCACTTGGTCCTCCATTGTCTTAGTAGGACAATTGACCTATTTGAACCGCTTTTATTTTGTGTCTTAGGCTCTAGTATTCTTGGACACAAATTTTAATGTCATACTAGCCATAATAGGCAAGTATGCCCATTTGGGGATGGGACGTCCCCCAATTGCTTCGACCTAATTTTTCACGTCATATTCGTTATTTACCCCCGAATACCTTTCTTTGAGTCCCATATTGATATGTATGTACATCCAATATGTCTGTTTGGGGGAGTTTTGGGCATTGGGTGGCCCCCTGGGTATTTGGACCCATTTTTTATGCCATCAACTTTTGGGTTTGGGTGGTGCTTTTGGGGTAACGGGGGAGGGTCCGCCCCCTTCCGATATCAACAAATTAGATAGCATATTGCTCCTTCCTGACCATATTCGCAGTCTACTCCCGAATACCTTTCATTTGAGCCCCATATTGTCATGATCGTACAATATGCCTATTTGAAGGAGTTTTGGGGTCGTAGCAACCCCCAAGGTACTTGGACCCAACTTTTGATATCAAATTTGTATTCTACTTTCGAAAACCTTTCTTTTGAGTCCCATATTTTCCCGATCGGTCCACTTTTATTTTTGGGTGGTACTTTTGTGGCAAGCGGAAGGGTCCGCCCTCTTCCGATATCAAACAATTATATAGCCTCTTCTTCCTTCCAGACCACTCTGCACAATCTGTGAAAATTTCAAGAAAATAGGTTCAGCCGTTTTAGTGTCTATAAGGAACAAACAAAATTACATACCCACAAATAAAAAAACAACCAAACAAAGCGTAGAGAGACTAGCTGAATCCGGCCCGCTTTGCTGCGCCTTCTTTTACACCATATGAAATATAATATCTTTTCAATTACACTTCTTTGCATTCATAAAGATACCTATATATTTTGTGACCATGCATTTTTTAGAACTTTTGGGCTATTGTGGAAGCGTGTCCTAGGGTAGGAGGGTTAAAAAATTACAACCGAAAACAGTCAAAGTTTAGTTCCTATTTTTATTTTTTTGAAGGACAGACATCTTGTCAAAACAGTAATGAAAATCATATGATCAACTTTGAACACTCTATGCTCTCTGCTGTACCTCTCGCGCTCTATTTCTATATTCGGGTTGGCTTTGCCAATCAAATAATTTATATCCCCCACTAGATGGCGATGCTCGCTGTTGATTGTCGTCACATTATCATCATTTTGTTTATTTTTGAACTCAATCGAATTTCCACATTTTTCGGCCTATCCAATGTCACCATTGCGCATGTGTAAGCATGCGCACCGTTTGTAACACATCGAAATATTCATGTGAAACCCAACAAAGTATATATATATATATATATATATATATATATATATATATATATATATATATGTATATATATATATATATAACCTCGTGGTGAGAATAGGGTACTACATTTTTTGATATCTGAAGGCGGGGCGTACCCTACCCCTTACCCTAATTTTCAGAAACGCCGGATCTCGGAGATGGGTGGTGCGATTTAAGCGAAATTTTGTGTGCTCTCATATAGTACCCTAAAAATAAAAATTTGGTATCCAAATTTCGGATGGGGTACCTAGGGGGGCTGCCCCACCCTCAAACCTACCTAACATATATTTTGACCAATCACGACAATGTGGGACTCAAATGAAAGGTATTTTGGATAAGAAAACGTATCTGATATCCAATTGTCGGACCAAGCGCCCCAACCCCCAAAACACCCCTAAATCGGACATATTTACCGACCATGGCAATATGGGACTCAAATGAAAGGTATTTGCGAGTAGAATACGAATCTGATATCCAAATGTGGGACCACGTTTCTGGTGGTCCACCCCTTCCACAAAACACCCCCAAACTGGACTTATTTACTGACCATGGGAATATGGGTCTTACATAAAAGGCATTTCAATGTGGAATACGAATCTGATATCCAAATATGGGACCAAGTGTTTGGGGGGCCGCCTCTCACCAAAAACATCCCCCAAGAGGACAAATTTACGACCATAGCATATGGGGCTCAAATGAAAGGTCTTTGGGTGTAAAGCACGAATTTGATATGAATATTCGGGAAAAGTGTCTAAGGGGACACCCCACCCCCACAACACCACCCAAATTGGAAGTATTTGCTGACTATTGCAATATAAGGCTCAAATAAGAGGGTTTTAAAAGTGGAACACGAGCCTGTCATGTTTCCCGACTATGGAAATATGGAGCTCAAATTAAAGGTATATGGGAGTAGACTACCTTACTGATATCAACATTAGGGGCCAACAGTCTAGCGGACGTCCCACCACCATAACAACCCCCAAATAGGACGTATTTGCTCACCAGAAAATTTGGGTCTTCAAGACAGTGGAGCTCAATATTCATAGTTTTTAGGGCCCATACCCCAAACCGGACATAGTTGCTAGCTTTTGCAATGAGGGATTCAAATGAATGTTATTTGAGATTAGAAGACGAATTGCATATCCAATTTTGAGGCCAATGGCAATATGGGGTTCAAATAAATGATATATAGATCTATGAGAATAGAGCACGTTGCTGATATATTTTCCGGGCTTAGTGTTTGGGGGACCACCCCAATCCCCAAAACACCCCTAAATCGGGCATATTTACCGACCATGTCAATGTGGAGCTTAAATGAAAGGTATTGGGGGGTAGAGCAAGAATTGATACCCACTTTCGGGACCAATTTTCTGGGGGTCTATCCCTTTCCCAAATGCCCCACAAACAGCAATTTTTTAGTGAGCATCGCAATATGGAGCTCAATTAAAGGTATTTGGGAGTAGAATACGAATTTGATATCCAAATGTAGGACCATGTATTTAGGACATCACCCCTTTCCCAAAACACCCCCAAAGGAAAAAAATTGTCGACCATGCCAATATGTGGCTCAAATGAAAGGTATTTGAGATTAGAAAACTAATTTGATAACCTATTTTGGGGCCATGTATTTGGGGGACGCCTCATCCTGTAAACTCCTCTTAAGCCAATGGCAATATGGGGTTTAAATAAATGGTATTTGAAAGAAGAGCACGATGCTAATATGAGAATATCGGGCTGAAATGGAGTACACCTTACATCCAAACTTAAATTCGTAGACCAATAAAGATCATATGGGATTCAGACAAGGGCACATATATTGTTAAACTGTTAGTCAAGTTAGCATAGTATTTCGCTAAAAGATCTTTAATTGTTGAAAATAAATATTCCAAGGAAACTTTTGTACCATATAAAGTAAAAGAAGGCGCAGCGGAGCGGGCTCGGGTCAGCTGGTATATATATATATATATGTATATATATATATATATATATATATATATATATATATATATATATATATATATATATATATATATATATATATATATATATACATTTTATACATATACAAATATATTTTTTATACATTTTTTTTCGGTATACAACCTCATATGGCTCCGATATAAACCGATCGCCTGATTTCACTTTTCGAGCCTCTAGAGGGCGCGATTTGGCTAAACATTATTTTAACGACTCCTCCTATGACCTTCCACATACGTGCCAAATATGAACCGATCTTAAGTCTTGAGCCAATATTGGGCTTCAATTCTTATCTAATTTGGCTGAAATTTTGCTCAATGACTTCTACTATGATCTCCATCATCTAAACCAAGTATGGTCCGAGTCGGTTGATAACCTGAAATAGCTCCAATAGCTTGGCAATTTTTATACATTGCCTATGTTTGCCAATAGAGAGATATCGGGCTAAAAAAATGACAAATGAGATCCATGGTGGAGGGTATATAAGATTCGGTCCGGCTGAACTTAGTATGCTTTTACTTCTTGTCACCCGGCTCGTTCGCCAAGTCATTGAAAACGGCTATTTTCCTTTTATAAGTCAGCTGTTTTCAATGACTTGACTAACGAATCGAGTGATAAAAAGAAAAAAAATTTTGTGCTTATCGCGCCACTTGGGCTGGACTATCAAAAGGAGGCTTCTTTTCGTCAAGTTCAATCACACCAGCTCCACTACGCTTTCGCTTTCAAAACGTAGAAAAATTTCAAAATTGTATATTCGCACTCTACTAAATAAATTTTTATCTGTGGCAAAGATAGCCATTTAAACTAACTGAAACACCTGTTTTGTTTTGTTTTGGCCCGTCTTAGGATGGGAAAGTCAAAAAATAATACCGCAAACGACCGCAACGAAATTCCTATATTATATTTATCTTTATTTTAAGGGCCGATAGGTTGCCATAACAAAAATAAATTCTGCATGATGGCATCTAAATGTTAGTGCTGCTCGCTTGGAGTGGCTTAAAGCCTATAACATTGATCATCATGCGGTAGTTGTCTATAAATGATTATATGACTACTTATTAAATAGTCATCATTTGGTCTTTTTTAAATCAAATGATATTGCCATATTAAACGATTTTCTGTGCTAAAAAACTAATTTGCCGGTCTATATATTTGGTGCGAAGGCAACAGTGATTAGTAATTAAACCATGTTAAACTTTTGAATAAAGAAGTATTGTCCAGCAGCACGTCGTTTGGATTTGTCAAGAAAAAGAGGGCCCCTTATCGATGAGCTAAAAACGGCGGCCACTTTGACGTAAAGGTTTGCATCTTCTCCTATCACTCTGAACGATTCACCATAATTTTGAGGGTATGGCGACCTTCATTTATTTATGTCCCCAAATTAATTTGATCACCCAGTGTGCTGTTGGGTCATTAATATTGATCGACTGGTTTGGGGTGAGGTGGTCCGCTAAATATATGAGCAGAATAAAGATAACAGATTCGTAGTCCACAACCTTATACCATTAATTTAACCCCATATTGTCATGATTGGTGTATACAGCCGTTTCGTGGAGGGCGTCTATAAGAAGGTAGTGCGCCACACCCCATCTGCCATTTGAGCACAAATTTGAATGACGCACTGCACTCAAAAATATCTAAACCTTGATGCCCGCAAATACTTAGACATCAATTTGTATGTCATATTCGTAATCTTCTCCCGAACACTTTTAATTTGAGTCCCATATTGATATGTACGTCCAATATGTCTGTTTCGCAAACTTTTGGGGTTGGAGTGGCCCCCGGATTCCTTGGACTCAACTTTTGGTACAATATTCGTATTCTACTCTCCAATATCTTTCATTTAATACCCATATTGTCCCGATCGGTCAACCTTGACTTTTGATGCTTTTGTTTTATTTTTCCTGACCATATTCAAATCTAATCCCGAATACCTTTTACTTGAATCCCATATTGTTGCTATAGTCCAATATGCCTATTTGAAGGGGTTTTGGGATCGGGCCAGTACCCTAGGTACTTGGACCCGATCATATGAGTTCCATATTGCCCCGATCGGTCCACTTTTTTTGGTGGTACTTTGGGGTGAGACCGACCGGGGAGGGACCGCCCGCCTTGAGATATCAAAAAATTATATAGCATATTGCCCCTACGGAGCACAATCTGTGAAAATTTCAAAGAAATCGGTTCAGCTGTTTTAGAGTCTATACGTAATGAACAATTTACAAACCTACAAAAAAACAAACACAAATTAATTTTTATATGTATAGATAGATATACAGTCGAATCACGGTTATACGGGCCTCTATTAACTGGTTAACCCTGCGCCAATATTTCGAGATGTAAAAAATGGAGTGGCGAAGAAAGCATGTATACTCCTAGCCTATGTTGAAGGGTATATATACAGAAAAGTTTGATAAAATTCCGAATAAAATGTTTTGCAGTTGGGCAATAAAACTTTGTATTTGTCACAAAGTCTTTCACGAATTCACTATCTTGCAATTTTACTACAAGCAAAGTCCCAAAGATTTTCACGCAAGAAGCGTACTTATCTGTAGTAAGTTATGCACCGCCAGTGTGGTCTCGTCAGCTCTGCGACTTGCAGTGGAATAATAATTAGTTCCGTGAGAATTCCGTTCTTCGAACTGCGACGGGCTGTCTCCTCCTCAGTTCTCATGCGGTCTACACCTCCATCAGGAGACAAAGGAGAGGGGGACGCACCCCCTCTTAGTCGCAGAGTTCCTGGATCTGGATACTCAACAGAATTGAGCAGACGAAAGGTGGAACAAAACATACTGTTACAACAACAACAACTTATCCAAAATCTCGTAATGGTCAATGAATTATTTTTTTGCAAGTTGGCGGGCCAATCACTTTTAAATCTCGTGGTATAATTAAATAGGCATGACTAAATTATGGCTAGTACCACGTTCGTTTTTCGCAGTTGAAACCACACATTTGTATGTATAACTAGCATCCCGATGGTCCTCTTCGCTATCCCTGTTTTTAATACCTACTTTTTAGTGTACGCCTCCCAAAACCTTATGATGTTTTGTAATAATTGCGTATAAAATTTTGGAAACCGATCCCCTACTGTAAAGAAAGTACCAAAGTTCCAAATAGCCCAATATATATAGTCAATGTATAAATGAATCGGAATTTTGAACCCTTTAGCTCAATTTGTAAAGAAACTACAATTTTGTATATTTTAGTATCTATTTTGCGCTTTTAGGTACCAAAATGTACGAATTTTGAATGGAAAGCAAAGAAAGTGCCAAATGGTAACCGATTTGGTATCAAAATGTTTGAATTTTTAATAGATCGTTTAGTCACCTATCATATATTTCTTAGTTGTACCTACGTGCTTAATTTTAGAAACTACCAAATGGTGCCAAAATATGTGAATGTTGAATCGATCATTTAGTCACATAATATTTATTTCTTAGTTGTATCCACAATGATAGAATTGTGAAAAAATCATTTAGTCGGGCATCATATATTTCTAAATTTTGCCTACATTCCAAATTTCAGACTTGCTTAATCTGCACAAGAAGTACCAAATAGTACCGATATTGGTACCAAAATGTACGAACTGCAAAAAGATCATAGTCACCCATCACATTTTTGCTAGTTGTACTTACATGCCTAATTTCAGACCTCTAGCTCCATCTGTAATGAAAGTATCAAATGCTGCCAATTGCGGTAATAAATATACGTTTCCTCCCGTTACCAGTACTGTTTTTCCATTTTTATACCCTCCACCATAAGATGGGGGGTATACTAATTTCGTCATTCTGTTTGTAACTACTCGAAATATTCGTCTGAGACCCCATAAAGTATATATATTCTTGATCGTCGTGAAATTTTATGTCGATCTAGCCATGTCCGTCCGTCTGTCCGTCCGTCCGTCCGTCCGTCCGTCCGTCTGTCTGTCGAAAGCACGCTAACTTCCGAAGGAGTAAAGCTAGCCGCTTGAAATTTTGCACTAATACTTCTTATTAGTGTAGGTCGGTTGGTATTGTAAATGGGCCATATCGGTCCATGTTTTGATATAGCTGCCATATAAACCGATCTTGGGTCTTGACTTCTTGAGCCTCTAGCGTGCGCAATTCTTATCCGATTGGGATGAAATTTTGCACGACGTGTTTTGTTATAATATCCAACAACTGTGCTAAGTATGGTTCAAATCGGTCCATAACCTGATATAGCTGCCATATAAACCGATCTTGGGTCTTGACTTCTTGAGCCTCTAGAAGGCGCAATTCTTATCCGATTGGAATGAAATTTTGCACGACGTGTTTTGTTATGATAACCAACAACTGTGCCAAGTATGGTACAAATCGGTCCATAACCTGATATAGCTGCCATATAAACCGATCTTGGGTCTTGACTTCTTGAGCCTCTAGCGTGCGCAATTCTTATCCGATTAGGATGAAATTTTGCACGACGCGTTTTGTTATAATATCCAACAACTGTGTTAAGTATGGTTCAAATCGGTCCATAACCTGATATAGCTGTCATATAAACCGATCTTGGGTCTTGACTTCTTGAGCCTCTAGAAGGCGCAATTCTTATCCGATTGGAATGAAATTTTGCACGACGTGTTTTGTTATGATATCCAACAACTGTGCTAAGTATGGTTCAAATCGGTCCATAACCTGATATAGCTGTCATATAAACCGATCTTGGGTCTTGACTTCTTGAGCCTCTAGAATCGATCTCTCTATTTTACTTTTTGAACTCACAAAGAGCGCAATTCTTATTCGAATTGGCTGACATTTTACACAGGTCTCAAACATATAATTTAATTGTGGTCCAAACAGGACCATATCTTGATATCGCTCTAATAGCAGTGCAAATCTTTTCTTATATCCTGTTTTGCCTAAGAAGAGATGCCGGGAAGAGAACTCGACAAATGCGATCCATGGTGGAGGGTATATAAGATTCGGCCCGGCCGAACTTAGCACGCTTTTTTCTTTTTATCCTCATCCTTTTGCACCAGATGTCGTTTAAGTTAAATTTTAAAATTCTACCTCTATCCATACGCCCTATACAAAAGTCTTATGGTCACCCAGTTATGGTTGCCAAAGTGTACTTAAGTTCCAAAATTCAAAGCTCTAGCTCATCAACAAGGAAAGTAACAAATAGTAGCAATTATTGCTCCTACTTCCGGTAGAATTTTATTTGAGCCCAAAACATTATATATATATATATATATACATATATATATATATATTTAAAATCTATATATATATATATATATATATATATATATATATATATATATATATATATATATATATATATATATATATATATATATATATATATATATATATATATATATATATATATATAATGTTTTGGGCTCAAATAAAATTGTAATTGTAAATATATATTTATATATATATATACTAGCTGACCCGGGCCCGAGAGTTTAACAATAAAAGTGCCTTTATCTGAATCACATATGGTTTTTATTGGTCTACGAATTTAAGTTTGGATGTAAGGTGTACTCCATTCTTAAAATACTTCATTTCAGCCCGATATTCTCATGATTTCTGATTTAGTGGTGTTTTCGGGGGAGAGGTGGTCTCCCAGATACTTGGCCCTGAAAAAATATCAGCATCGTGCTCTTCTCTCAAATACCATTTATTTAAACCCCATATTGCCATTGGCTTAAGAGGAGTTTACAGGATGAGGCGTCCCCCAAATACATGGCCCCAAAATAGGTTATCAAATTCGTTTTCTAATCTCAAATACCTTTCATTTGAGACACATATTGCCATGGTCGAAAAATTTTTTGCCTTTGGGGGTGTTTTGGGAAAGGGGTGATGCCCTAAATACATGGTCCTACATTTGGATCTCAAATTCGTATTCTACTCCCAAATACCTTTATTTGAGCTCCATATTGCGATGGTTAGTAAAAAATGGCTGTTTGTGCGGTTTTTTGGGAAAGGGGTAGACCCTCAGAAAATTGGTCCCGAAAATGGGTATCAATTCTTGCTCTACCCCCCAATACCTTTCATTTAAGCTCCACATTGGTATGGTCGGTAAATATGCTAGATTTAGGGGTGTTTTGGGGATTGGGGTGGTCCCCCAAACACTAAGCCCGGAAAATATATCAGCAACGTGCTCTATTCTCATATATCTATATATCATTTATTTCTATATATCATTGGTCCCCAAACACTTGGTCCCATATTTGAATATCAGATTACTATTCTACATTCAAGTACCTTTTATTTAAGCCCTGTATTCCCATGGTCAATAAATAAGTCCAGTTTGGGGGGTGTTTTGGGGAAGGGGTGGAACCCCAGAAACGTGGTCCCACATTTAGATATCAGATTCGTATTCTACTCGCAAATACCTTTCATTTGAGTCCCATATTGCCATGGTCGGTAAATATGTCCGATTTAGAGGAGTTTTGGGGCTTGGGGTGGTCCCCCTATTTGGAAATTTGATTTAAAAGACATCTGGCGCAAAAGTGAAAAGGGTGAAAAACATGTAAAAGCGTGCTAAGTTCGGTCGGGCAGAATCTTTTATATCCTCCACTATGGATCGCATTTGTCAAGTTCTTTAAATGATTTTTTGCAATAGAAAAACACAACTCAAATAACAACACCGCCTCCAAAATTTCACGCAAATCAAGTAGTAATTTCGCCCTCCAGAGGTTCGAAAAGTCAAACTGGGAGATCGGTGTATATGGAGCTATATCGGGTTATATACCGACTTAGACCATACTAAGAACAGTTGTTGGAAGTCATACCAAAACGACTTATGCAAAATTTCAACCATATTGGATAAGAATTGTTGCCCTCTAGAGGCTCAAGAAGTCTATCAGGAAGATCGGTTTATATGGCGGCTATATCAGGTTATGGACTGATATAGGCTATACTTGGTACAGTTGTTGGAATTCATACCAGAACACTTTGTACAAAATTTTAGTCAAATCGGATAAGAATTGCGCCCTCCAGAAGCTCTAGAAGTCAAGACCCAAGGTCGGTTTATATGGCAGCTATATCAGGTTATGAACAGATTTAGATCATACCTGGCACAGTTGTCGGATATGATACCAAAACAAAACACCACACCTTATCATTCCAATCGGATAAGAATTGTGCCGTCTAGAGGCTCAAGAAGTCTAGACCCAAGATCGGTTTATATGATAGCTATATCAGGTTATGTACCGATTTGAACCATACTTGGGAAAGTTGTTGGATATCATAACAAAACACGTCGTGCAAAATTTCATTCCAATCGGATAAGAATTGCGCACTCTAGAGGCTCAAGAAGTCAAGGCCCAAGATCGGTTTATATTACAGCTATATCAGGTTATGGACCTACACTAATAAGAAGTATTTGTGCAAAATTTCAAGCGGCTAGCTTTACTCCTTCGGAAGTTAGCGTGCTTTCGACAGACAGACGGACGGACGGACATATATATACTTCATGGCGTCTCAGACGAATATATATACAACTCGTACCTTTTTTAACCATTTGGTACTTTCTTTACAGATGGAACTAGAGGTCTGAAATTTGGCATGTAGGTACAAGAAAGAAATATATGATGGGTGACTAAATGATCAAAATTCGTACATTTTGGTAGAATCTATTCAAAATTCGTAGATTTTGGTACCAAAATTGTTACTATTTGTTACTTTCTTTACAGATGGAACTAGAGGTCTGAAATTTGGCATGTAGGTACAACTAAGATGTGTATTGGGGGTGACTAAACGTTCTTTCAAAAATTTTTACATGTTGGTACTATTTGGTACTTTCTTTACAGATGGAGCAAGAGGTCTGAAATTTGGCATGTAGGTAAAATATAGAAATACATGATAGGCGACTAAATAGTTTTTCACAATTTGAACGCTTCGATTCCAAAATTGGTATTATGCGGTACTTTTTTAATAGATGGAGGTCTGAAATTTAAACTATAGGTATAACTAAGAAATATATGATGGGTAGCAAATGATCTGTTCACCATTTGAACATTTTGGTACCATTTGATACTTTCGTCATAGATAGATCTAAAATTTGGCATATGTGTAAAACTAAGAAATATATGATTGGTAACTAAATGAGCTATTACAAATTCATACATTTTGGTACATAAACTGTTACCATTTTGTACTTTCTTTACAGATGGAGCTAGAGGTCAGAAATTTGGCATGCAGGTACAACTAGGGAAAATGTGATGAATGACTCAATAATCTATTCACAACTCATACCTTTTTTAATCATTTGGTACTTTCTTTACAGATGGAACTAGAGGTTTGAAATTTAGTATGTAGGTACAAGAAAGAAATATATGAGGGGTTACTAAATGATCAAAATTCGTACATTTTGGAACCAAAAATTGCAAAATAGTACGAAATAGCTTATCTTCTCCAACAGCAAACGAGGACTGCTAAAATTTAAAATTTGACAAACATTATAGCAGTCTTGACAAAAATACGACATGTGGAAGAAAACTTAATTGGTACCATTGTGCAAATAGAATATATTTTTATATCCTTCACCACTACTATGATACAGGGTATTTTAACTTAGAGAATTTGTTTGTAATGCCCAGAAGGCTCAGAATCACTTTCTGGATACAGGGTATTTGAACTTAGAGAATTTGTTTGTAACAACCAGAAGGAAGAGAGATTGACCCTTTGCTAAGTATACCGATCGACTCAGAATCATTTTCTGGATACAAGGTATTTCAACTTAGACAATTTGTTTGGAACAACCAGAATGAAGAGAGATAGACTCTTTGGTAAGTATACCGATCGACTCAGAATCACTTTCTGGTTCGATGTAGCTATGTGCGTCTGTCTGTTCATCTGTCTGTCCATGTTAATTTGTGTACAAAGTACAGGTCGTAATTTTCATCCGATCGTCTTTGGCACAAGCATTTTCTTGTGCCTCTTGGTTCTCACAACAGTTTACACAAGGGGTTCTCTTATAAGTCTCATATTTTGATATAGCTCCCAGATAGTATTATAATAATTTGGCCATTTGTTAACCGATTCACCCGAAAATTGTCACAAAGGGTTCCCTTGTGACTCCCGGTATTGCTATTGAATTTAATAGAAATCGGTTCAGATGTAGATATAGCTCCCATATATATTTTCGTCCGATTTAGAATAATACTCAATAATTTAGTATTTTGTTAACAGATCTTCACAAAATTTGGCACGAAGGTTTCTCTTATAACTCTTCTGATGACTGATGAATTTCATAAAAATTTGTTCAGTTTCAGATATAGTTCCCATATATATGCATCTCCCATTTATCAATCGATCTTCTCAAAAAAATCAAATTTAATCAAATTTTAAATTTGACTACCTTGACTTTAAACTTGGATGACCAGAAGATTTTCAAAATCGTACATTTAGGTACTACAACGTACAAAATGGTACATTCTTTACAAATTGAGCTAATCCACTTAAAATTAGGATACGGTTACGCCGATCTGCGGATAAAGGGTCTGAGACCAATAAAAGCTTTATTTATTACCCCATTTCACTGAAATTTGAAACAGTGGGTTGTTTTAAGCCTCCCGACATCCGACCTAAATATGGTTCAGATCAGACGATATTTAGATATAGCTGCCATATGGACCGATCTGCGGATTAAGGGTCTGAAGCCCATAAAAGCTTTATTTATTACCCGATTTCGCTGAAATTTGAAATAGTGATTTTTTTAAGCCTCCCGACATCCGACATAAATATGGTTCAGATCGGACTATATTTAGATATAGCTGCCATATAGTCCGATCTGCCGATAAGGGGTCTGAGGCCAATAAAAGCTTTATTTATTACTCGATTTCGCTAAAGTTTGAAACATTGAGTTGTTTTTAGCCTCCTGACACCCGACCTAAATATGGTTCAGATCGGACTATATTTAGATATAGCTACCATATAGACCGATCTGCCGAAAAGGGCTCTGAAGACAATAAAAGCTTTATTTATTATTTGATTTCGCTGAAATTTGGAACAGTGAGTAGGTTATGACCTCCCAACATCCGACTTAAATATGGTTCTGATCGGACTATATTTAGATATAGCTGCCATATAGACCGATAGGTCGATAAGGGGACTGAGGCCCATAAAAGCTTTATTTATTATCCGATTTCGCTGAAATATGAAACAGTGAGTTTTTCCGAGCCTCACGATGTCCGACTTTAATATGGTTCAGATCGGTTTATGATTGGATATATCTGCCAAAAGGGCCAATATTTTGTACTACAAAATTGAATAGTGACATATATATTAGACCACTCAATGTCCGTGCCGAATTTGGGTGCTTAAGTTGTCCAATTTTCACCGGATTGTGACGAAATGGGGTTTACATATGTACCCGAGATGGTGGGTATCGAAAGTTCGGCCCAGCCTTTTACTTGTTATACCCTCCACCATAAGATGGGGGGTATACTAATTTCGTCATTCTGTTTGTAACTACTTGAAATATTCGTCTGAGACCCCATAAAGTATATATATTCTTGATCGTCTCGACATTTTATGTCGATCTAGCCATGTCCGTCCGTCTGTCCGTCCGTCCGTCTGTCCATCCGTCCTTCCGTCCGTCTGTCTGTCGAAAGCACGCTAACTTCCGAAGGAATAAAGCTAGCCGCTTAAAATTTTGTACAAATACTTCTTATTAGTGTAGGTCGGTTGGTATTGTAAATGGGTCATATCAGTCCATGTTTTGATATAGCTGCCATATAAACCGATCTTGGGTCTTGACTTCTTGAGCCTCTAGAGTGCGCAATTCTTATCCGATTGGAATGAAATTTTGCACAACGTGTTTTGTTACGATATCCAACAACTGTGCCAAGTGTGGTTCAAATCGGTTAATAACCTGATATAGCTGTCATATAAACAGATCTGGGGACTTGACTTCTTGAGCTTCTAGAGGGCGCAATTCCTATCCGATTTGGTTGAAAATTTTCATGAAGTATTTCATTCTTACTTTCAACAACTGTGTCAAATAAGGTTCCAATCGGTTCATAACCTGATATAGTTGCCATATAAACCGATCTGGGTTTTTGACTTTTTGAGCCTCCATAGGTCACAATTATTATCCGATTTGCCTGAAATTTTGTACTACGTATCACTCATGACCATCAACATACGTGTTTATTATGATCTGAATCGGTCTATAGCCCGATACAGCTCCCATATAAATCGATCTCTCTATTTTACTTCTTGAGCCCCCAAAGGGCGCAATTCTTATTCGAATTGGCAGAGATTTTACACAGGTCTCCAACCTGTGATATAATTGTGGTCCAAACCGGACCATATCTTGATATAGCTCTAATAGCAGAGCAAATCTTTTCTTATATCCTTTTTTGCTTAAGAAGAGATACCGGGAGAAGAACTCGACAAATACGATCCATGGTGGGGGGTATGTAAGATTCGTCCCGGCCGAACTTAGCACGCTTTTACTTGTTTTTAATTCATGCTTTTGGGTACTAAAACATACAAAATGGTATGTCACTGGGAGTCATTTACCTTGGTTTTTGGAAGTCATACATTAAAAAGGGGTATTAAAACGGTACTAACGAAGCGGATCGCCTGCAAACTAGTCTATATTTAGATAAAAGATTAGAGTTACTAGCTCATATCTAGGATCCATGCGTAAAGGATTTTGGGAGTAATGAACGAATTTGATATCCGAATTTGGGGACAAGTATCTGGGACCCGCAGGCCGATCGGGACAACATCGGACTCTAACTAAAGGAATTTAAAAGTATTGTAGCGGATATAGAAAATACTTGAACGAATTCAAAAATGATTTGACATATCAAATTCCATCAGCGGTGCTGGTGCGGCCACCTTATTAAATATGCCCTGAGTTCTTCATTAATGTTGCCTATGAGAAATACTAAATGTATTTTATTTACGTGCTAGTTGTCGACAATCCATTAGCTGGCCAAATAAAACACTCTTACTGCTCTGTAATAGATAATTATATAAAATATATTTGAAATTATGCGATGAGGTGATTTCTATGTTGTTTCCATTGCTTTGCTCGTGGATGAACCAAAGCATGTTGCAGTTACGTGATATTGTGCTGGGATGTGTATCAGTTCTATAGGATCATTGTGGACTCCACTTAAGTATAAACAGTTGTTTTATGATTTTTGTACTACCAACAAGATTATCAGAGAGCTCCAATTACGTTCAGGTTATAATGCATCATTGTGGCTCTTGGAAAGTGATGTCTCTATTTGGTCGATACGGCGGAATGATGGCACACATGAAGCACTACTCTGCGTGACAATGGAATTGTTCGAGGAACTCTGCTGGTAAAATATGAATAGGGGTTGGTCGATATGAATAGAGGTCTCGAATTAAACTACAATAATGTACCTTTTTCTGGCGATAGGAACGGCCACGAACCCTGGTCGTGTTACGTCGAACTGGGTTATTCACGGTGGCCTTTTGTGATAGGCGTACTGAACTAAATGTGCTGCCTCTATGACCACGTCGTATTTGCGGCGAAGGAGTCCCCGTAGCTGTGGGAGAATTTTATGTTTATATGTTGCCATTTATATAAGATCTTTGCGTACTTACGGGTACCAGCCAAGTTTGTGCTGCGTTTTGAAGCTTGGAGCATTCCAAAAACAACAGCGCTAAAGGAGCCATGGTGTGAAGTTTGCCGTTGCAAGTTGGGTGTCTGTGTCATAGGTACTCCTGCTGTCATGTGAACAGGCGAAGGCAACTGGCTCTCCGATTCACCGCGAGGGTGTACAAAATATGTAGTCATTATACCTTTTCCTTTGACATTTATGTCACCGCGTTTCTAAAAGCAACGGCGGAAGTTTTAGCAAGCTAAAGTAACAACTGTACAACATGCACCATTTGCATCTTACCAAACATGTATAACCTTTTGCTTTTAGCAATTCCGCAGTTGAGTCTGGCACTTGAATCCGCCAATTTTCTCCGGTTGAGTCCATGCGAGATGCGACATTCACGGTATTTCCCCAGATGTCGTATACTGGCTTTCGTGCACCTATTACACCGCTCACCAAGGATCCACTACAGATTCCTACTCGAAGTTGAAAATTATTAAAGGCCTCCTTATTGATATCTTCCAATTTTTGCTTCATGGCAAAAGCAAATTCGACCAAGCTGCAAACGCTATCTTCTGAAGTTTCACCGCTAACTCTCAGATGGTCTGCGTTTAGACCAGACGCAGCCATGTATGTGGCACCGACTGTCTTAATTTTTTCAATGGATGCAAATCGTGGCTCTTCCAATAATTCATCGAAGTCACCTAATGAAAATCATAAAAAATATTCAAATTATTATTTAGTTATTGTGCGTAGTACCCAATAGTTGCACCCGAAGACCCGATTTATGCCGATATCAGGAAATACAGTCTAACTAATTTATAAAATAAATTTAGGTTTTTTTTAACTTTTGATGGTCTTCCCGCTTTGACCATAAAGAGAAAATCGAGCGCTATATATATATATATATATATATATATATATATATATATATATATATATATATATATATATATATATATATATATATATTTATTTATATATATATATATATATATATATATATATATATATATATATATATATATATATATATATATATATATATATACATACATATATCTCTTCCGATTTTCACTTCTAGAGTCGCTGCAAGCGCATTTATTAACCAGACTTCCCAAGACTTTATACAACCCTTTCATAGCTCCTATATATGGGAGCCATATCTAAAGCTTAACCGATTTCGACCTAACTTCTTAGATATTGTGGTAGTCGGCGAGGAAAGGGTTGTATAAAGTTTTGGGAAGTCTGGTCAATAAATGCGCTTGCAGCGACTCAATCGGTTAATAAATGACCACATTATTGCAATATTAGTCCAAATTGAACGAGCATATTGTGGAAGCTATATCCAAATCTGAACCCAATTTTTTTAATTTTAATAGGCTGCGTCTCTGGACCGAGGAACATGCCTGTACTAATTTTTAAAACGATCGGACGAAAATTGCAACCTTTAGTTTGTACACAAATTAATATGGACAGACGGACAAACAAACAGACTGGCGGACAGACAGACGGGCATAGCTAAATCGAATCAGAAAGTGATTCTGAGTCGATCGGTATACTAATCGTTGGGTCGATTTCTCCTCCTTCTAGGTGTTACAAACAAATTCACTAAGTTATAATACCCTGTACCACAGTAGTAGTGTAGGTTATAAAAATGCTATCCCCGATTAGCTAAGCAGTTAATCTTATTGCCGCTTATTATCATCTACTTCTTTATTTACTAATCCGTTATGAGGATATAGGTGATCATACAATGTCATTTCAAATAATTTATATATGCATATATGCATATATACATATAAACTATTGTTAGATGTGTAAAATCATAGTAGTTATATGTAATAAATTATTGAGTTTACATGTATTTATATGAATTTTGCAGTATTTTATATTTATTATTTCTTAGTATGTGTCCCAGTTATTTCGTTGTAGACTGGTATTCATTTGAAATTTTCGGAGTCGACGGTATTTTGAGTGCTTGGGAGAATATCCACATTTCGAAGGTCTCCAACTTCTTGATATCACAGTTTTTGGGCGTCAAAATTTCGGCTCCATATAATAGTATAGGCCATACATAGCTAGGCTGCCATATAAACCGATCTTGGGTTTTGACTTCTTGAGCCTCTAAAGGGGGCAATTCTCATACAAATTGACTGATGTCATGTGCCTATGTGCAATTGATGTGCCTAAAACCTACCAAACATATATTTAGGACATTCACGACAACATGGGACTCAAATCAAAGGTATTTAGGATAAGAAAACGTATCTGATATCCATTTGTAGAACCAAGTACTAGGGGGACCACTCCAACACCTAAAACACCCCTAAATCGGTCATATTTACCGACCATTGCAATATGGGACTCAAATGAAAGGTATTTGCGAGTAGAATACGAATCTGATATCCAAATGTGGGACCACGTTTCTAGGGGTCCATCCCTTCTCCAAAGCACACTCCAAATAGGACTTATTTACTGACCATGGGCATATGGGGCTTAAATAAAAGGTACTTGAGTGTAGAATTCAAATCTGATATCCAAATATCAAACCAAGTGTTTGGGGGGCCGCCTCTCCCCAAAAACCTTCCCCAAAGGGGACACATATACGACCATAGTCACATGGGGCACAAATGAAAGGTCTTTGGGAGTAAAGCACAAATCTGATTTCAATATTCGGGAAAAGTGTCTATGGGGCCACCCCACCCCCACAACACCACCCAAATAGTAAGTATTTGCTGACTTTTGCAATATGAGGCTCAAATAAGAGGGTTTTTAGAGTGGAACACGAATCCGATATATATTTTCAAGGCCAATTCACTGAGTGGCCGCCCATCCCCTAAAACACCCCAAAACACAGCCGGTCAAGTTTGCTGACTATGGAAATATGGGGCTCAAATGAAAGGTATTTGGGAGTAGACCACGTATCTGGTATAAACATTAGGGACCAACTGTCTAGGGGACCCCACCACCATAAAGCCCCCAAATAGGACATATTTGCTCACCAAGACAATTTGGGTCGTAAAGAGAGTGGAACTAAATATTTATAGTTTTTAGGGCCAATACCCCAAACCAGACATATTTTCTGACTTTTGCAATAAGGAGTTTAAATGAGATTTGAAAACGAATTTGATATCTAATTTTGAGACCAATGGCAATATGGGGTTCAAATAAATGATATATAGATATATGAGAATAGAGCACGTTGCTGACATATTTTCCGGGCTTAGTGTTTGGGGGACCACCCCAATCCCCAAAACACCCTTAAATCGGCCATATATACCGAGCATGTCAATGTGGAGATTAAATGAAAGGTGTTGGGGGGTAGAGCAAGAATTGATACCCACTTTCGGGACCAATTTTCTGGGGGTCATCCCCTTTCCCAAAATACTCCACAAGCAGCAATTGTTTAGTAACCTTCGCAAAATAGGGCTCAAATAAAGTTATTTGGGAGTAGAATATGAATTTGATATCCAAATTGAGGACCATATATTTAGGGAACCACCCCCTTACCCCAAAACACCTTGCAAAGGGTACAAAATTTTCGACCATGTCAATATGTGGTATTTAAGATTAGAAAACGAATTTGATAACCTATATTGGGCCATGTGTTTGGGGGACGCCTCATCGTGTAAACTCCCCTAAACCAATGGCAATATGGGGTTTAAATAAATGGTTTTTGAAAGAAGAGCACGATGCTGATATTTTTTCACGGCAAAGTGCCTGGGGGCTGAAATAAAGTATTTTAAGAATGGAGTACAACTTACATCCAAACTTAAATTCGTAGACCATATGGGATGCGGACAAAGGCACTTATATTGTTAAATTTTTAGTCAAGCGATATGCTATTTTCGTAGCATGGTATTTCACTGAAAGCTCTTTAATTGTCGAAAATAAATATTCCAAGGAAATTTTTGTTCCATATAGGGTTTTCCCAGTTTTTTTGTTAAAAAATTTCAATATTGTACTTCACAGATCTCCTATTAGTGTTAACACAATTTATAAAAATTACACTTAAAACGCATTAATATTAAGTCTTCTTTACATAGTGCTGTGCCAAGTTTTCTGTATAGAGACAAAACAGTGAAATTACCTTTTTTTACAAAAAAATTTCAACAATTTACTTTTTTCACATTTTTTGATTTGTAACTCGCATAACTTTTGACTGAAGAATCGGACCTTAGGTGAAAATTGCATTCCTTATGTCGCTTAGCAGTTATATCGAAACATGTTCCGATTTGGATCAAATACTAATAAGTACAAGTCATTGTTCAATTGTGTATAACACAATATTGGTCTTTTTAGTAGCTATATCTAAAAATAAATCGATCTGAACCATATACGACACGGATGTCGAAAAGCCTAACATAAGTCACTGTGTCAAATTTGAGTGAAATCGGATTATAAATGCGCCTTTTATGGGGCCAAGGCTTTAAATCGAGATATCGGTCTACATGGCAGCTATATCCAAATCTTGACCGATCTGGGCCAAATTGAAGAAGGACGTCGAAGAGCCTAACACAACTCACTATCTCAAATTTGAGCGACATCGGACAATAAATGAGCCTTTTATGGCCCCAAAACCTAAAACCGAGAGATCGGTCTATATGGCAGCTATATCCAAATCTTTACCGATCTGTGCCATATTGCAGAAGTATGTCAAGAGGCTTAACTTAACTTACTGTCCCAAGGCCTAAGACCCTAAATCGGAGGATCGCTCTATATGGCAGCTATATCCAAATCTTTAGCGATCTGTGCCATATTGCAGAAATATGTCAAGGGGCCTAACATAACTCATTGTCCCAAATTTCAACAAAATCGGATAATAAATGTGGCTTTTATGGGTCTAAAACCCTAAATCGGCCGATAGATTTATATGGGGGCTATATCAAGATATAGTCCGATATAACCCGTCTTTGAACAAAACCTGCTTATGGACAAAAACAGAACCTTGCAAAGTTTCAGCTCAATATCTCTATTTTTAAAGACTGTAGCGTGATTTCAACAGGCAGGCGGACAGACGGACGGACATGTCTAGATGGTCTGAAATTTTTACGCTGATCAAGAATATATATACTTTATAGGGTCGGAAATGGATATTTCGATATGTGGCAAACGGAAAGACAAAATGAATATACCCCCATCCTTCGGTGGTGGGTATAAAAATTTTGAAAATCGGACCATAAATGCGCTTTTGACAGCCCGAACAAAATTTTGTAGGGCTGAGGTGACCATTGTTGTCAATGGGCCCCTGGGACATCAAGGCCCTGAAATTTTGAAGATATCTCTATCCGTTCCAAAATAGCAGACTTGTTTCCACTTATTTTTTTCCCATCGCACTGTGCAACGGCTGGTGAGAAAAGCAAAACAGACAGGAAATGAGGTACTAATAGGGTGCGATGCGAACTCTCACCACATTTCGCGGGGTAGTACCAACACTAATAAGCGGGGCCATGCCCTAGCAGAGTTCTTAAATACTAACGAACTAATAACACTTAATATTGGTAACACCACTTCCTTTGGGTTTGGGAGGAGGTATTAGAAGTGACGATATGTTCGGAAAAAGATGAGGTTCAGGATTGGAGGGTCTCCATGGACACTCTTTCTCTGACCATCGCTACATTAGAATAGCACGGCCAGCACCGAATCCGATAAGCTTCTGGAATAAGTACAAAACCAACTGGGCAAAATTCGGAAGGCCACTTAGACTTGGGCAAGATTATTTAGATAGTCCAATCATAGAAGACATTGACGAAAATGTCACCAGGATTATGACTGCACTGGTGGGAATGAGGTCCGTAGAGGTTTGGAAAGAAGTCCGCAGACTTTTTAACAGAGCACGTCGTATTAAAGCGGCAGTTTATTGCGATGTGTATTACAAATGGCTCAAGGAATACAATAAAATAACTCGAGCGGCAAAACGTGCCTCTTGGAAGCTTTTCTGCGAACAGGTCGATAGCCTTAATGACACCGCCAAGATGAAAAAATGTCTCTCAAAAACCCATGTCCTAACTGACGGCATGGGAGTGAGAGCAGAGATAAATACCCATTTTCCACAGAATACGACGGGACTCACGGAGACACCGGAATCCTGGAACAGTAATGTTGATTAAAGGTTTATAATTACGAAATTTATGGTGAAGGAATCCTTGAGGAACTTCAAACCATTTAAGTCATCCGGATCTGATGGAATATTTTCGGTGTTACTACAAAAAGAGGCAGACTATCTGGCAAAAATTTTCACAGCGTGCCGAAAGCCTGGCAGGAGGCAAGGGGGGTGTTTATACCCAAGCCTGGCAAGGCAAGTTATGCGACACCAAAGGCCTAAAGACCCATAAGCCTTACGTCTTTTCTACTCATAACCATGGAACGTATTGTGGACATCATGACAAAGAAAAGGACAACCAGCGAACTGCTCAAATACAAACAGCATGCCTATGTCAACGGAAGGTCGGTGGAGACTGCTCTGCACGAGGTTGTGCATAAAATAGAAGAATCCTTTGATGCCAAAACGTACACACTAGTGGTATGCATTGACATCGAGGGGGCTTTTAACAATGTGTGGACCGACACACTGATCCAATCCTTAGACCAGTACCGGGTGGACCCGGTCCTTAGGGACTGGATAAGCCAGTCTCTGAGACTAAGGAACAGAGAGAAAGGGAGAAAGTGGCACAAGGCACGCCACAGGGAGGCATATTATCACCTCTCCTAAGGGTGACCACCATAAATGATCTATCACTGAGGAGGGATTTGAGTTCAACGATTTTATAATACTTCTAAGGGGTAAGGATCCGAACGAGCTATGCAGAAGGGCCGTAAGGGTCTTGCATATGGCATATGACTGGGCTAAACCCAGAGGTCTCAATGTTAATCCAGAGAAAATTGAAATATGTCTGTTCACGAGGAAGACGAAGGAAGGCCAATTTAGCGCACCACGTTTCCTCAATAAGACGATTTCGATATCTGGCAAGGTCAAATACTTAAGTGTGATCTTAAACAGGAAATTGAATTGGAAATGTCACATTCAGGAACGTAATGAAAGGGCTCACAGATGTTGGGCGCTATGTAGACGGGCCGTAGGCACGAATGGGGCCTGAATCCGAGGATTCCACTGGCTCTGCAGGAGCGTGATTAGACCAATACTTACTAACGTATTAGTAGTTTGGTGTACTGCGATGGAGAAAAAGTGCAACATAAGGACCATACCACAGGTTCAGAGAACATGTTGTCTTGACATAGGCGGAGCGATGAGGACCACTCCCACTAGAGCACTGGAGACTATTCTAGATATGCGATCCATTGACATACAGATGTGAGGCAGCCACTGCGGCTATGAGATCTGAGTGGGATCTGTTTTAGACTGCCTGACCCATAATACGGTCCTGCAGGCGGAGATCCGGGCGATCACGGAATGAGTGAGGTTATGTGGTGCTAACGCGAGGACGTCGAGTGTGAACAACTTTACGGACCGTAAACAGGCCATAAGGCCAATAACAACCAGGTCGGTAAGATCACGAATAGTCTTAGAATGTAGGAAGGGGATTAACGCCTTCTTTGAGGAAGGCAATAAACTTGGTTAACCCGAAGCCTTTCGGGTCGACGAATGCGCATGCAACCCTTTGGAACAGCGAAACAGTCGGTAAGACGGCGAAAATCCTATGAAGGGATCCAGATCGTGAGAAGACGAGGCTATTACTTAAAGGAAGCAAGAAGGAGGTTTGTATAGCTATTGGTATCATGACGAGCCACATAGGACTACAAGCTCACTTATGTAAAATCGGTGCAGTGATAGCATGTGTAGGGCATGCGGGGAATGTGAAGAGACGTTGGATCATTTTCTTTGTCGTTGCAGATACCGACACTTAGGTGGGGACACTATACCAGATATGAACCAAAATAGGGGAGTGGCATGGAAAACAATTAAGGATTTTGTAATTAGAACGGAATTCCTAACTTAGATTTTCTTTTTCGAGGTTGGTTTGTTTTTGTATTTAGAGAGCACAACGAGCCGATTACTGGCTTGGGTGTGTCCATAGTGGTATGGGGAGGATTAATATCTGCTTCTTCTTTTCAACCTAACCTAATCTTACTCGTTTTATAAGCAGTCTGTAGTTACTCGCACATCCCTCTGTGTCTGCTTTGTAGTTCATACGACTGGCTGTTGTTGTATTGATGATATGTAACGTTTCCAGCGTCAGTCTCTTGTTGTAATTTATCGCGTTGACTCTCACTCTCTCTAAGTTTGGCTCATGTTGTTCTGCAGCACAGTTTTCGGCTAGAGCTGTTTTTTGGTGAGTATGTTTGGCTCTTAATTATACCCTACGCCACTACAGTGGTACAGGGTATTATAACTTAGTGCACTTATTTATAACACTCAAAAGGAAGAGAGATGGACCCATTGATAAGTATATCGATCGACTCACAATCACTTTCTAATTCGATTTAGCTATGTCCGTCTGCCTGTCTGTCTGTCCATGTTAATTTGTGTACAAACTACAGGTCGCAATTTTCATCCGATCGTCTTCAAATTTGGTACGGGCATGTTTTTCGGCCAAGAGACGAAGCCTATTGAAATTGGAAAAAATAAGTTCAGATTTGGATATAGCTCCCTATAATAATGTAATAAAATGGTCATTTGTTAACCGATTTTCTTGAAATTTGGAAGGAAGGATTTTTCTTGATTCTCGACATTACTGGTGAATTTCATAGTAATCGGTCCAGATTCAGATATAGCTCTCATATATATATATATATATATATAACTTCTAGAGCCACTGCAAGCGCATTTATTGACCAATCTTCCCAACATTTTGTACAAGTCTTTCCTCGACGACTTCCACAATATCTAAGAAGTTTGGTCGAAATCGGCTCATATTTAAATATAGCTCCCAAGCATATGTTCGTCCGATTTTGAGAAATATTACAATAAAGTGCTTATTTGTTAATTGTTTCTCTCGAAATTTGGTAGAAAGAATTTTCTTCTGACTATTATTATTGCCCTTGAATTTTATAGATATCGGTTTAGATTTAGATATACCTGACATATATGTATATTGTCCGATTTTCATTCCTAGTAGGATATTATAAAGTCAGCCGACTTTTGCCTTTCCTTGCTGGTTTTATATTTGATTTATGCCTTGATAATCTGGTTTTCAATTTATTTTTAATTGTTTCATAGATAGATCAATGGACAAACATTAGTTCCATTGCCGTTGCATTCTATTTCATAAACTAAAGGGTGATTTTTTTGAGGTTAGGATTTTCATGCATTAGTATTTGACAGATCACGTGGGATTTCAGACATGGTGTCAAAGAGAAAGATGCTCAGTATGCTTTGACATTTCATCATGAATAGACTTACTAACGAGCAACGCTTGCAAATCATTGAATTTTATTACCAAAATCAGTGTTCGGTTCGAAATGTGTTCATTCACCGTTCAGCGATGAGGCTCATTTCTGGTTGAATGGCTACGTAAATAAGCAAAATTGCCGCATTTGGAGTGAAGAGCAACCAGAAGCCGTTCAAGAACTGCCCATGCATCCCGAAAAATGCACTGTTTGGTGTGGTTTGTACGCTGGTGGAATCATTGGACCGTATTTTTTCAAAGATGCTGTTGGACGCAACGTTACGGTGAATGAACACATTTCGAACCGAACACTGATTTTGGTAATAAAATTCAATGATTTGCAAGCGTTGCTCGTTAGTAAGTCTATTCATGATGAAATGTCAAAGCATACTGAGCATCTTTCTCTTTGACACCATGTCTGAAATCCCACGTGATCTGTCAAATACTAATGCATGAAAATCCTAACCTCAAAAAAATCACCCTTTACTAGCTGGACAGGGCCCTCTCGCTGCGCCTTCTTTTACTTTATATGGAACAAAATTAGCCTTGAATATTTATTTTTGACAATTAAGAGCTTTGAGTGAAATACTATGCTACGAAAATAGTATGTGTATATAGCTTGAGAAACAGTATAACAATATAAATGTCTTTATCTGAATTCCATATGATCATTATTCGTCTATGAATTCGATCGGAGTGTTTATGGACATTTAAGTTTGGATGTTAAAGACTTATTTTAGCTTAAAAGACTATTGGAGTCCGATATTCTCATATGGATTTTGGTAGTGGGAAGTGCCCCAGGGTGGTGGTTGGTGGGTTAAGGGGTGGGGGGGGGGTGTCCGGCACGTGGTCCCGTAAGTGGGTATGAATTTCGTGTCTTACTCCCAAATACCTTTCATTTGAGCCACAAATTGCCAAGATCGGTAGATATGTATGTCCAATTTAGGGATGTTTTGTGGGATGAGGTGGTCCCCCAGACACTTAGTCCTGTAATAATATTACCATCGTGCTCTACCCTCAAAAACTATTTTTTAAACCCCATATTGTTATTGGTGTAAGGGGAGTTTATGGGATGAGGCATCCCCCAGACACTGTTTGGGGGTGTTTTGGGGGAAGGGGCAAATACATGATCGTATTATACTCCCAAATATCTTTATTTGAGCCCCATATTGCGTTGGTCAGTAAATAATTGCTGTTTGTGGGTTTTTTTTTGGGAAAAGGGTAGACACCAAGAAAATTGGTTCCGAAAGTGGTTTGCAATTTCGTGCTCTACTCCCCAATACCTTTCACTTGAGCCCCACATTGACATGGTCGGTAAATATGTCCGATTTAGGGGTGTTTTAGGTAGTTAGGTGGTCGCCCAAACACTTAGCCTTGGAAATATATAAGCATCTTGTTCTACTCTCAAATATCATTTATTTGAACCCCATATTTCCATTGGCCTCAAAATTGGATATCAAATACGTTTGCTAATCTCAAATACCTTTTATTTAAACCCCTTACTGCAAAAATCAACAAATATGTCCTTAACCTAGAGGCCTCAGATGTATCCTCCACAAAGCTGCAAAATTTTACCCAGCTCAGCCTTATAGATGTCCCATTCGTGTGGTGCTCATGTTGATTTTGCTCTGTTGAAGAGTTTTCTGCAGTCCTTCCTTAGACCAAACAGCTCTGGGGTCGCTGTTTGCCCCTTGGCTTGGGACTAGGCTATGCTGACACAAGCGAGTCATTCAGGACCTTCGCGATCCGCCTGACCACTATGTATATATCATCCGTAGTTTCCACTTCCTTTTCTAGTCTAGAAGAGATAGTGGTGCAGAATTTGTGCCGAAATTTATCTCAATCCGCCTTTCTTCTGTTTAGCCGAGGGACCTCTACTCCATTATTTTCTCCAAGGCTAAAACTAATATAACGACGATCAGAGAATCCCCCAAAGGCCGCAATTCTTATTCGAATTGGCTGACATTTTACACAGGTCTCCAACATATAATATAATTGTGGTCCAAACCGGACCATATCTTGATATCGCTCTAATAGCAGAGCAAATCTTTTCTTATATCCTTTTTTGAATAAGAAGAGATGCCGGGAAAAGAACTCGACAAATGCGATCCATGGTGGAGGGTATATAAGGTTCGGCCCGGCCGAACTTGGCACGCTTTTACTTGTTTTGGGGTAAGATCATTTGCTTTTTGGTACTTGTTAGGCTTTGCCCATATCGTTTTTCCATATACATATGTTGCATCCTTTCATAGGATATTTTTAGATCTTTGGCTGTTTGATTGCCACTTCGGCCTGGTTTTCGTTAAATTCGAGTCTTCACACGCTGAACCATTGTAATTGTTGTTGCAGTTTTATTTGGATCACCACCATTTGGTAACCATACCAGTACAGTTTTACGATTTATGGAGAGAGTCACAAATATTTTGTTCACTTTGAGGTGTTTGATTTCGCCAACAATACCCGATTATTGATTTTCCAGCCAAACATAAGGCAATCACACAATTACCCTTCAACTCCATCACGAATAACTTTCTTTTTAAATAGACTCGCCTGTAAACAATATAATGAATATATGCCAGTGTAAACTTGGCAACACTTCGTGTCAGATATCCTGTGACACAAGATATAAGTTCGGTTTACTACAGTACGAGTACATTGATATTAGCACAAGAGTCCATGTTTTAACTTACATATGATTTCATTAAGAATTCGTATGCACGCTTTTCCATTGTCGATATCTTCAGAGTAAAAATCCTGAAAATTTGGTATGGATGCGAACATAACTCCACATAAATTGTGCATGTTGGAGTAGAGCTCGTCGGTGTGTTCGTCAGATAAATAATAGGCCGCAACATGATCTGGTAGAATATTCTGTAAATGAGTCAGTTAACAATGAATCATAGACGATTAAAATGTGACATAAACTGAAAAACAATTTTACCTTGATTAACGTATCATTTAAAGCTCTGTTTGATTTCATGTTGGTAAGTTCTCGCTCGGCCTGCTCTTTCCAGATAAAGTCCAATCTTGATGTCACCTTTGTAAGAACGCAAAACGAAACAAATTATACATATACATACATAAATATTCTGTGACAATTGCAAATGCTGTTCGATCAGAGCTTAAGCTCAGTGATTATGAATCTCATAACACGTCCCTATGTTGGTTGGTGTCTGATATCGTGGCCCCATCTAAGTGTCAGTGTCGGTTAGCCGCGAAAACATTCGTCTCATCATCCTCCCTACATGGTCTGCACATGCTATCACTTGCCGCACCGATTTGTGAGCTCGTAGTCATATGTCATATACGATAAGTGAGCTCGTAGTCATATGTGTTCCGTTATGACATCGAAAGCTAAACTGACCTCCTTCTTACTTTCTTTCAGTAATAGCCTCGTCTTCTCGTGATCCGGATCTCGCCATAAGATTTTCGTCGTCCTACCGACCGTTTCGCGTTCGATGCCCACGCCCTTAACACGGATTGCGTCGATCCGAAAGGCTTCGGGTTAACCAAATTTATTGGCGGCAGCGCTCTGGCCATCACTGCCAAATCGTCCAAACAATGCGGATCGTGCCATCCTCAGAGAAGGCGTTAATCTCCTTCTTACACTGTAAGACTATTCGTGACCTTACCGTTCTGGTTGTTATTGCCATGATGTCCGGTTTACTGTCCGTAAAGATGGTTTCACTTGACGTCCTCGCGTTAACACTCCACCAGCTTACGCATTCGGCGATTACCCGGAACTCCGCCTGCAGGACCGTATTATGGTCAGACAATCGAAAACAAATCTCAGCCCCTGGGTTCTCAATGTAGACCCCCAAACCCACTCATTCCTCTAGCTTTGATGCATCTGTGTAGCATTATTTTCCAGATGACAATATCGGAGTTCCATCAATCAAAGACTGGCCCGCTGGCAGCACTCGACCTGGAGTGTCGTCTCAGGTATCCGATAGGAAACCTCTTTCATTCCTTCCAGGCTTCCTATCGTCGCCTCGATTATACCGCGATGGTGTGACCTGCTCCTATCCTCTATCAGTTCGCTCATCGCCTTAATTCTCATAGCCGCAGTGGCTGCCTCACACTTAATTTGTATGTCTATCGGTCGGATTTCTTGTATGTCTATGGGCGTGATGCTCAACGCTCCTCCTATGCTAAGGCAACATGGTCTTTAAACCCGTTGTATTATCCTTACGTTTCACTTTTTCTCCATCGAGACACCACTTAGTACAGAAATTTTACATGGTTGAATATCTCACAAATGTCGCCAGCAGACGATAGAGAGATGATAGTCACATAAAAATATGACGATGAAAGAGAAAAAGACCTAAGTTTCTCCAAAATCGAGTGAAAGCTTTACAAACTCCAGAAATTAGGACAAAAAATAGGTCTATATGACATGCTTACCATCCCCATACTTGCGAGGATGCGATGAAATAAGAATTTAAGTAGATCAGAATGAAAACACCTTCTATTCAGTACAATGGATTTCTGTATACGTATCCAGCGTAGCGTTATGCAGTACATTCGTCGCCAGGATTGTCATTTTATGTTTCTCACAAATACCAACTGAAGAAATATGCAAATGCAAATTTGACCATAAAACATTCCATTAAGGAACAGGGCAAACTTCTTACATATCAATGAGTGCTGTCCGATTCAAGTTTAGGCTAAATGCTAAGGGGCCTCCTTTTTATAGCCGAGTCCGAAAGGCTTGCCGCAGTGTAACACCTCCTTGAGGTGAAATTTTTACATGGCTATTAAACCAATTTTTTCAAATGGCATAGTACCTTTACAAATGTTGCCAGCATTAGGAGGGGATAACTACCGCTGAAAATTTGTTTTGATGTTCTCGTCCGAATTTGAACCCAGGCGTTCAAAGTCAAAGGCGAAAATGCTAACTTCTGCGATACACTCACACAAATTTGTTATTTAAAGAGCAAAAATGTTTGCTGAAACAGGAGTTTTTGTCAGCTGAATAGAGGAAAGCAGACATTGCTGCTGTTTCAGCAAACATAGGGCTGCTGTATAAGCAAATATTTCATCCAGCTAATTCAGCAAATAAAATCTGTTGTATTTAGTACAAAAATCTGCTGAAAAAAATGTATGTTTATGTTACTTTAGGCATTTTGGTAGAATTTTTTTTAGAAATTTTGTTGGAAGTTAAATACTAATATTCAGCAGACAGTTATCGCTATTTTCAGCAAACTTTTTTCTATGAGTGTATGGTGGCCACCACTGAAAAATATATCTACTGTAAATGGCAAAGTAACTTTTAAACCAGTGGTGGGCAAATAAACACTTACTATTGGAAGTAAAGGTGTACTTGCACAAGGTCACATGGCCATAGGCTTTGAAATAACGTATGCTATGTTAATGTGCCCACTGCTGGCATAAACAAATCAAACAGAACTAAAACAATTTTAGTGAATTGCAAAAACACATACATTCATAGAAAAAAGTTTTCTGAAAATAGCAAACACTGTCTACTGAATATTAGTAGTTAAGTTTGCTGTTATTGTAGCAGTAGTTCTGCCATTACAGCAGTAGTTCTGCCATTTCAGAGCAGCAGGCTTACTGTTGAAAAGTCTGTTGTTTGCTGAAAATGACTGTAGCTTGATTATGAAGAGGATGGTAGAAGAAAAAATAAAATACCAATGTAAATGGGCGTCTCAGTGGATGCTTATAATCACCACTGAATGTTTACTTTCCATAACATTATTTCTTCAAATCTAGATACAAAAGGTTATGCCAGTCATGTATACATTAGTAGAGTAATAACAAGCAAGCTATAGATTGATTCAAACCAAATTGAACATGATGTTGAAGGTCATGGGAGAAGCCGTTGTACACAATTTCTGCAAAATCAGATGAGAATTGCGTTCTCTAGAGGCTCAAAATCCCAGGTCGGTTTATATGGCAGCTATACCAGGTTATGTACTGATTTGTGCCATACTTGGCACAGTTGTTGGAAGTCATAATAAAACACCTCATGCAAAATCGGATGAGAATTGCGCCCTCTAGCGGCTCAAGAAGTCAAGATCCAAGATCGGTTTATATGGCAGCTATATCAGGTTATTAACCGATTTGAACCATAGGTTAGGTCAAATCGGACGAGAATTGCGCCCTCTAGAGGCTCAAGAAGTCAAGCCCCAAGATCGGTTTATATGGCAGCTATATAAAAACATGGACCGAAAAAATATTTGTGCAAAATTTCAAGCGCCTAGCTTTACTCCTTCAAAAGTTAGCGTGCTTTTGACACACAGACGGACATGGCTAGATCGACTTAAAATGTCATGACGATCAAGAATATATATACTTTATGGGGTCTTAAACGCATATTTTGAGGTGTTACAAACAGAATGACGAAATGAGTATACCCCCATCCTATGGTGGAGGGTATAAAAATGCCTGCGGGCTCAGCCACATTTCGAAATGTATACCAATGCATGGATCAGGTGCACTCATAGAGAAAAGTTAGCTGGAAATAGCAAACATTGTCTGCTGAATATTAGTAGTTAATTGTGATGCTATTGTAGCAGTAGATTTGTTATTATAGCAGTAGTTTTGCAATTTTAATGCAGCAGGCTTACTGCTGAAAAGTCTGTTGCTTGCTGAAGATGACTGCTACTAATTATGAAGAGGATGTTAGAAGAAACAAGTAAAAAGGCGTTTGGATATCCACCACCTCGGGTATATATGTAAACAACCTTTCATTCCAAATCTCGACCGATCTGGACCAAATTTACGAAGGAAGTCGAAGGGCTTTACACAACTCACTGTCCCAAATTTCATCAAAATCGGATACTAAATGTGGCTCTTTTGGGCCTAAGACCCTAAATCGGAAGATCGGTCTATATGGCAGCTATATCCAAATCTGGACCAATCTGAGCCAAATTGAAGAAGGATATTGAAGGGCCTAACACAACTCACTGTCCCAAATTTCAGCAAAATCGAATAATTAATGTGGCTTTTATGGGCCTAAGACTCTAAATCGGAGGATCGGTCTATATGGCAGCTATATCCAAATCTGAACCGATCTGGGCCAAATTGACGAAGGATGTCGAAGGGTCTAACACATCTCACTGTCCCAAATTTCAGCAAAATCGGATAATAAATGTGGCTTTTATGGGCCTAAGACCCTAAATCGGAGGATCGGTCTATATGGCAGCTATATCCAAATCTGGACCGATCTGGACAAAATTGACGAAGAATGTCAAGTGGCCTAACACAACTTATTGTCCCAAATTCCAGCAAAATCGGATAATAAATATTGCTTTTATGGGCCTAAGACATTAAACCGGAGGATCGGTCTATATGGCAGCTATATCCAAATTTGGACCGACCTGGGCCAAATTGACGAAGAATGTCGAAGGGCCTAACACAATTCACCGTCCCAAATTTCAGCAAAATCGGATAATAAATGTGGCTTTTATGGGCCTAAGACCCTAAATCGGAGGATCGCTCTATATGGCAGCTATATATCTGGACCGATCTGAGCCAAATTGGCGAAGAATGTCGGAGGCCCTAACACAACTCACTGTCCCAAATTTCAGCAAAATCGGATAATAAATGTGGCTTTTATGGGCCTAAGACCCTAAATCGGCGGATCGGTCTATATGGGGGCTATATCAAGATATGGTCGGATTTAGCCCATCTTCGAACTTAAGCTGCTTATAGACAAAAAAAGAATCTGTGCAAAGTTTCAGCTCAATATCTCTATTTTTGAAGACTGTAGCGTGATTTCAACAGACAGGACGGACACAGCTAGATCGTCTTAGATTTTTACGCTGATTAAGAATATATATACTTTATAGGGTCGGAAATGGATATTTCGATGTGTTGCAAACGGAATGACAAAATGAATATACCCTCATCCTTCGGTGGTGGGTAAAAAAATAAAATATAAATGTGTGTCTCAGTGGATGTTTATAGTCACCACTGAATGTATACTTTCCATAATCGTTTTTCTTTAAATTTAGATACAAAAGTCCATGCCAGTCGTATACACATTAGCAGAGTAATTAAAAACAAGTGAAAAGGCATTAAGTTCGGCCGGGCTGAACTTTGGATACCCACCACCTCGGGTATGTACGTAAACCTCAAATCCGGTGAAAATTCCATACCTTATGTCCCATAGCTGCTATATCGAAATATGTTCCGATTTGGACCAAATACTAATAAGTACAAGTCATTGTTCAATTGTGTATTGTGTAAAATATTGGTCTTTTTAGTAGCTTTATCTAAATATAAACCGATATGAACCATATACGACACGAATGTCGAGAAGCCGAACATAAATCAATTTGTCAAATTTCAGTGAAATCGGATTATAAATGCGGCTTTTATCGGGCCAAGACTTTGCACCGAGATATCGGTCTATATGGCAGCTATATCCAAATCTGCAGCTATATCCAAATGTGGGCCGAATTGGCGAAGGATGCCGAAGGGCCTAACACAACTCACTGTCCCAAATTTCAGCAAAATCGGATAATAAATGTGGCTTTTATGGGCCGAAGACCCTAAATAGGCCGATAGGTCTATATGGGGGCTATATCAAGATATAGTCCGATATAGCCCGTCTTCGAACTTAACCTACTTATGGACAAAAGAAGAATCTGTGCAAAGTTTCAGCTCAATGTCTCTATTTTTAAAGACTGCTGCGTGATTTCAACAGACAGACGGAGAGACGGGCGGATATGTCTAGATCGTCTTAGATTTTTACGCTGATCAAGAATATATATACTTTATAGGGTCGGAAATGGATATTTCAATGTGTTGCAAACGGAACGACAAAATGAATATACCCATATCCTTCGGTGGTGGGTATAACAAACATATAGCAAATTAAACAGCTTTTCACCGCAATCACCAGAACTTTACGGGCTACCGAGAATTCATAAAAAAATACACCTCCTCCGACCTATATCTTAGTCAACGCACGTCTCCTGCTACGCTCTTTCCAAACACATCGGGAACATATTTAAAACTATAATTTTGAAGGAATAAAATGTGAAGTACTCAATAGAACTTAAGCAACAACCCGAGTCCGTCACTATAGATGAAGATGACATTAATGCCTCCTTCAACTTGGTATCGTTATTTACTAACATGCCGATATACATATCTAGTCATTAAGAATGGATAATAAGGATACACTTCGAAATAATGCTACCATTCGAAAAAAGACATTCCTTAAATATTCTCAATTTCTGCCTAAAAGATAACAATTACTTCACGTATGCTGGAAAACTTTACCAACAAACTTATGGTATGCCAATGGGAAACCCACTCTCCCCAACTAATGCTGATATTGTACTTGACACCCTTTTGGACGACGTAGTGAACGAACTGCAGAATATGAACATAACGGTAAAATTTATAGCAAACACCAAAGAGGATAAAGGCAACTCTAAGCTGCAGTATTCCATCGCAATAACTTGAAGACGACTGTTCTGTGATATTATTAATAAGTTTAGACTTTATATATTTCCCTCAAAGTGCAATTATTTATATTATTATATACTAGCTGGACAGGGCCCGCTTCGCTGCGCCTTCTTTTACTTTATATGGAACAAAATTATCCTTGAATATTTATTTTCGACAATTAAAGAGCTTTGAGTGAAATACCATGCTACGAAAATAGTATGTGTATATAGCTTGAGAAACAGTATAACAATATAAATGTCTTTATCTGAATTCCATATGATCATTATTCGTCTATGAATTCGATCGGAGTGTTAATGGACATTTAAGTTTGGATGTTAAAGACTTATTTTAGCTTAAAAGACTATTGGAGTCCGATATTCTCATATGGATTTTGGTAGTGGGAAGTGCCCCAGGGTGGTGGTTGGTGGGTTAAGGGGGTGGTGTCCGGCACGTGGTCCCGTAAGTGGGTATGAATTTCGTGTCTTACTCCCAAATACCTTTCATTTGAGCCACAAATTGCCAAGATCGGTAGATATGTATGTCCAATTTAGGGATGTTTTGTGGGGTGAGGTGGTCCCCCAGACTCTTAGTCCTGTAAAAATATTATCAGCATCGTGCTCTACACTCAAAAACCATTTTTTAAAAACCATATTGCCATTGGTTTAAGGGGAGTTTATGGGATGAGGCATGCCCCAGACACTTGGCCCCAAATTGTTTATTAAATTCTCAAATACCTTTACCTTAAATCTCAAATACCTTTCATTTGAGCCACGTGTTACCATGGTCGGTAAATTTTTACTATTTGGAGGGTGTTTTGGGGGAAGGTGCATATACATGGTCCCACCTTTGAATATCAGATTCGTATTATACTCCCAAATACCTTAATTTGAGCCCCATATTGCGTTGGTCAGTAAATAATTGCTGTTTGTGGGTTTTTTTTTTGGGGAAAGGGTAGACACCCAGAAAATTGGTTCCGAAAGTGGTTTGCAATTTCGTGCTCTGCTCCCCAATACCTTCCACATTGACATGGTCGGTAAATATGTCCGATTTAGGGGTGTTTTAGGTAGTTAGGTTGTCGCCCAAACACTTAGCCTTGGAAATATATAAGCATCTTGCTCTACTCTCAAATATCATTTATTTGAACCCCATATTGCCATTGGCCTCAAAATTGGATATCAAATACCTTTGCTAATCTCAAATACCTTTTATTTAAACTCCTTACTGCATAAATCAGCAAATATGTCCGGGTTGGTGTATGGGCCCTAAACTATCAATATCGAGCTCCACTCTCTTTAAGACCCAAGTTGTCATGGTGAGCAAATACGTCCTATTTGCGGGTGGGACGTCGGTTTGACAGTTGGTCCCGAATGTTGATATCACATTCGTAGTCTACTCCCAATTACCTTTCATTTGAGCCCCATATTTCCATAGTCGAGAAACATGACTGTTTTGGGGGCGGTTTTGAGGGATGGGGTGGTCATTCAGTGACTTGGCCCTGAAAATATATATCAGATTCTTGCTCTACTCTAAAATACCTCTTATTTGAGACCCAAATACGTCCTATTTGGGAGGTTTTATGGGGTGGCCCATAAATACTTTTCCCGAATATTGATATCAGAGTCGTGCTTTAGTCCCAAAGACTTTTCATTTGAGCCCCATATTGCTATGGTCGTAAATTTGTCCCCTTTGGGGGTGTTTTGGGGAAGAGGTGGTCCCACATTTGGATATCAAATTCGTGATCTACTCGCAAATACCTTTCATTTGAGTCCCATATTGCCATTGTCACCAAATATGTCCGATTTAGGGGGGTTTTGGGGGGTGGAGTGGTCCCCCAAACTCGGTCCGATAATTGGATATCAGATACGTTTTCTACTCTTTCATTTGAGTCCCATATTGTCGTGATTGGACTATATATATATTAGGTAGGTTTTGGGGGTGGGGCGGCCTCCTACGTACCCCATCCGAAATTTGGATACCATATTTTTGTTTGTAGGTTACTATAAGAGAGCACACAAAATTTCGCTTAAATCGCACCACCCACCTCCCAGATCTGGCGTTTCTGAAAAATAGGGTAAGGGGGAGGGTCCGCACCCCCTTCCGATATCAAAAAATGTAGTACCCTATTTTCACCGCGGAATCATTATGCACCATCAGCGAAAATTTCAAGAAAATCGGTTCAGCCGTTTCTGAGTCTATAAGGAACACACGAACAAACAATGTGACAAACAAACACAAATTGATTTTTATACCCTCCACCATAGGATGGGGGGTATACTAATTTCGTCATTCTGTTTGTAACTACTCGAAATATTCGTCTGAGACCCCATAAAGTATATATATTCTTGATCGTCGACACATTTTATGTCGATCTAGCCATGTCCGTCCGTCTGTCCATAAGTCCGTCGGTCTGTCTGCCGAAAGCACGCTAACTTCCGAAGGAGTAAAGCTAGCCGCTTGAAATTTTGCACAAATACTTCTTATTAGTGTAGGTCGGTTGGTATTGTAAATGGGCCATATCGGTCCATGTTTTGATATAGCTGCCATATAAACCGATCTTGGGTCTTGACTTCTTGAGCCTCTAGAGTGCGCAATTCTTATCCGATTAGAATGAAATTTTGCACGACGTATTTTATTCTTACTTTCAACAATTGTGTCAAATAAGGTTCAAATCGGTTTATAACCTGATATAGCCGCCATATAAACCGATCTGCGATCTTGACTTCTTGAGCCTCTAGAGGTCGCAATTATTATCCGATTTGCCTGAAATTTTGTACTCTCATGACCATCAATATACGTGTTTATTATGATATGAATCGGTCTATAACCCGATGCAGCTCTCATATAAATCGATCTCTCTATTTTACTTCTTGAGCCCCCAAAGGGCCCAATTCTTATTCGAATTGGCTGACATTTTACACAGGTCTCCAACATGTAATATAATTGTGGTCCAAACCGGACCATATCTTGATATCGCTCTGATAGCAGAGCAAATCTTTTCTAATATCTTTTTTTGCATAAGAAGAGATGTCGGGAAAAGAAGTCGACAAATGCGATCCATGGTGGAGGGTATATAAGATTCGGCCCGGCCGAACTTAGCACGCTTTTACTTGTTATATATAAGACTAGCAGAGCCCGGCCCGCTCTGCTGCGCCCGATTACGCTATGTTAGAGAGGAGTACTCTAAATTAGAACGTTTCTGCGTAATTGTAGTTGAAAATGTATTCCAATTTTTTCTATGGATTTTTCTTCACTCAAGTACGTCTTATTTATACCGCACATTGCAATGTCAGTAAAACTCCTTCTTGGGGGGTGGTGGACCCCCAGAGACTTGGTCCCAAAATTGAGAGTCAATTTCGTGCTTATTTCCCAAAGACCTTTCATTAAAGATGCATATTGCCATGGTCGGTAAATATGTCCGATTTGAGGGGTTTTATGGGGGTGGGGTGCTCACGAAACACTTATTTTCACAATTGGATATCAGATTCGTTTTCTACTCTCAAATACCTTGAATTTGAGTCCCATGTTGTAGTGATTGGTCTATAAATCAGTTTGCCGGGTTTTGGGGGTTGGCGGCCCTCCTAGGCATCCCACCCCAGATTTTGATATCAAATTTTTTGTTTTTACGTGGCTGTAAGTGTGCAAACAAAATTTTGTTTAAATCGCCCTACCCGTCTCCGAGATCTGGCGATTTTGAAAATTAGAGTAAGGGGGAGGGCCCCCCCTCGTCACATAACAAAGAATTACGTTCCCTATTTTTACCACAGGTCCATAATGCACCATATGGGAAAATTTCAAGAAAATCGGTGCAGCCGTTTTTAAGTCTACATGAAACACACAAACAAAGAAATCGACAAACAAACAAAAATTAATTTCTATATATATAGATAGCTGAGCCCGGCCAGCATCGCTGTGCCTTCATTTTCACCACGCGGAAAAAATTATTCTTATTCTTACTTTAAAATTTTGACAACATTTTAACTAATAAGACTTTTTTGCAAAATTATTCTTTTTCTATAGACATTTTTGTATTTTTATATAATTTTTCTATGGCAAAGATTGGCAATTAAACTACCTTAAACACCGTCTTGGGTGAAAAAGTTAAAAAATTCAAAGCACCGATAGGTTGTCATAACAAAGATATATGCTGGATGATTAATTTTTACCACACTGCCCTCTCTCAGTTCATGTTGGCTTCTACAAATTAGCGCCAACTACTGGTTGTTTGCAACTAAATCCAATTGGATCAAGTAAAACCAATTGAATTACTCGCTTAAAGTGGATCGTCATTTGGTGGTTGTCTATGAATAGTGATTCATAGACAACCACCATACCATATAACTAAATAGTATAGTTATCATTTTTTCTTTTGTACACCCTCCACCATAGGGTGGGGGGTATACTACTTTCGTCATTCTGTTTGTAAAACCTCGCAATATGCGTCTGAGATCCCATAAAGTATATATTCTTGATCGTCATGTCATTTTAAGTCGATCTAGCCATGTCCGTCCGTCTGTCTGTCGAAAGCACGCTAACTTTCGAAGGAGTAAAGCTAGCCGTTTGAAATTTTGCACATATACTTTTTATTATTGTAGGTCGGTTGGGATTTTAAATGGGCCAAATCGGTCCACGTTTTAATAAAGCTACAGTTTAAACCGATCTTGGGTCTTGACTTCTTGAGCCTCTAGATGGCGCATTTCTCGTCCGATTTGTCTGAAATTTTGCACGCAGTGTTTTGGTATCACTTTCAATAACTGTGTTTAGTATGATTCAACTCGGATCATAACCTGATACAGCTGTCATATAAACCGATCTGGGATCTTGACTTCTTGAACCTCTAGATGACAGAATTCTCATCCGATTTGGCAGAAATTTTGTACAACGTTTTCTCTCATGACCTTCAACATACGTGTCTAATATGGTCTGAATCGATCAATAGATTGATTCTTAAGCCCCACAAGGCGCAATTCTTATTCAAATGAACTGAAATATTACACAATGACTTCTACAATGTTCAGCATTCATTTATGGTCCGAATCGGACTATAACTTGATATAGCTTCAATAGCATAACAGTTCTTATTCTATATTCTTTATTTGCCTAAAAAAACTCGACAAATGCGATCCATGTTGGAGGGTATATAAGATTCGGCACGGCCGAACTTAGCACGCTCTTACTTGTTTTTAATCAAATCAAATTGCCATGTTAAAGGAATTTCTGTGGTAAAGAACTAATTTGCCAGTCTTTATATTTGGTACGTCTATTCCGCTGAAAGAAAAAGGAAATGAAAAGACGTGAGTGCGAGCGAATTGAGATGTATAGGAGTCAGAATGAAGTCCGGAAATTCTACCGATGGCTTTGGTGCAGGCACATCCTCCTGCAGAGACAATGAAAGAAATCTGGTAACTGACACAGACAACATGCTGAGGATATGGAAAGAACATTTTACCCAACTGCTAGTGTCCGATGTTGGCGGCGAAGAGGATACCGCAGAACCAATCCCTGATGATGGTATAAAATGTTTACCTCCTAGTCAGAATGAGGTCCAAGTAGTAGTGACCCGACTAAAGAACAGCAGTAACCCGACAAAAGAACAGCAAGAGCCGACGGGTTACCCACCGAACTATTTAAGAATGGAGGCGACACGCTGATAAGGCGTACGCAACAGCTTATTTGCGCAATCTAGCTAGAAGAACGCATACCCGATGATTGGAACCTCAGCATACTATGTCCCGTACAAAAGAAAGGAGACAAGACGGAATATGCCAACTACAGAGGAATAAGTCTCCTCCCTATCTCATACAAGATACTCTCGAGCGTACTGTGTGAAAGATTAAAACCTAAAGTCAATGAGATAATTGGGCCCTATCAATGCGGCTTTAGACCTGGTAAATCCACCCTAGACCAGATATTCATACTGCGCCGAATCCTGGAAAAGACCCGAGAAGGACAAATTAACACCTAACATCTCTTTATTGACTACAAAGGCGCCTTCGATACTCCTTTACGTTCAAAGGTATTTCAAGCCATGTCTGAGTTTCGTATCCCTGCAAAATTTATAAGACTCTGCAGGATGACACTTGCTGATACGCGTTCCTCAGTAAGAATAGGAAAGAATCTCTCCGAACCATTTAATACCAAACGAGGTTTCAGACAAGGAGACAGCCTATCGTGTGATCCCTTTAATATCCAGCTGGAGAAGATTATAGGAAATGCAGATGTGAGTAGATATGGCACACTTACAACAAGAGAGCACATGCTACTCGCCTATGCAGACGATATCGATATCATAGGTCGGTCACCGGAAGTAGTAACTGCAGCCTTTGAAAGAATCGAAAAAGAGTCAGTGAAAATGGGTCTGGCAGTAAATGGAGATAAGACGAAATGGATGGTTTCAACTTCCAAAACGCCTTGCACAACCGAGCAGATGAAGAAAATGGAGAAAGTTGGGAACCACAACTTTGAGATAGTCAGTAACTTTATCTACCTTGGCACCGCCGTAACCGAGTCTTTTGTAGGCAAACACGGTGGTACACGCAAACCGGGAAGACCAAAAGCCCGATGGACAGATCAAGTTGTGGGAGACACCTCGAAACTTGGTGTCAGAGATTTTAGAATGAGCGCAGAAGATCGAGGCGCTTGGAACGCTATTCTACGTTCGGCTAGTCGAACAAATATTCTGTCATAACCAATTAAAGTAAGTTTACAACTCCTGCTATCACGCTGAACGTCACAATTTTCATTAATTTTCAACAAATTAATTAAATCACACAGTGTTCCGTTAGGTCATTATAATTGAACGACTGTTTTGGGATGAGGTGGCCCGCTAGATATATAAGCAGAATAATGATATCAGATTCGCAGTTCACAACCTTATACCTTTAATTGTACTTCGCACAATCTGTGAAAACTTTAAAGAAGTCGGTTCAGCCGTTTTTGAGTCTATACGGAACAAACAAATTTACAAACCCACAAACAAACATACAAACAAACAAACACAAATTCATTTTTATATATATAGATAGATTTTCGATATAGTGGTGTCCAGTTTTTATATGAAGTTGGGAAAAAATACCAATGAAACATCGAGAGATAAAATGAAAACGGTTTGTTTTCTTTAAATAGTCCTCAACCTGACCAAAAAGCCCGTCAACAAAACACAAACAGTTTATTCAGTATATTCATATCCAAATATGAGCCGATTTTGATGGAATTTAGCAGAGTCTGTCAGAAGGTTATTAACACATTCCGTACCAAATTTGGTGCAGATTGTGGAACTGATGAATTGATTTCATCTAAAACTCATAGCGTTAGTTTTTAGGCTAAATATGTTATGTGTGGAAATCTTCGGGATGATTGAATAACAAATGCGATCCCCATCTTGATTATGATTGGATATAGAATGGATATGTGGACAGACGGACAGGGCTAAACAATTTTACCTCAAATCTCGCAGAAATGTGTCCTTTTTTATACCCACCACCATAGGATGGGGGTATACTAATCTACTCATTCCGTTTGTAACACCTCGAAATATTGATCAAGGAACCCATAAAGTATATATATTATTTATCGTTCCGACATTCTGAGTCCAACAGCCATGTTCGTCCGTCCGTCTGTCGAAATCACGATAGCGGTGGAACGCGTAAAGATTTTGCACAGATACTTAATATTGATGTAGTTCGTTAGGGATTGTAGATTTGAATATAGCTCCCATATAAACCGATCGCCCGATATGACTTCTTAAGCCCTTGAAAGCCTCAATTTTCATCCGATTTGGCTGATATTGAGCATGTAGTTTTCTATTATGACTTGCAACAACTGTACGGACCGAATCGTTCTAAAATCTGAAATAGCTCCCATATAAACCGATCTCTCGATTTGATTTCTTAAGCCCCTGAAAGCCTCAATTTTCATCAGATTTGGCTGAAATTTTGCACATAATATTCTTTTAGGACTTCCAACAATTGTGTCAAGTATATCGGTCTATAACCTGATATATGTAGCTCCCATATAAACCGATCTCCCGATTTGACTTCCTGAGCCCCTGGAAGACGCATTTTTGTCCGATTTGGCTGAAATTTTTCATGCGGTGTTCTATTATGACTTCAACAACTGTGCCAAGTATGGTCCAAATCGGCCAAGAACATGATATAGCTCCCATAAAAACCGATCGCCCGATTTGACTTCTTGAGCCCTTACAAGCCATGATTTTTATCCGATATGGCTGAAATTTCATGTTATGACTCTCTCAAGAGATGCACCCATTGATATGTATACCTATCGACTCAGAATCACTAGCAATAAAATGGTCATTTGTTAACCGATTCTCACGAAATTTAGATTTAGATGTAGCTCCCATATGTATATGTGTTTGTCATGATTTGGCTAATTTGTAATAATGTTGCCATTTGCCCACGTATTTATTACAGTTTGAACATATTTGCTCGAAATTTGATACGGATAGTTTCATAACCCATCTGAAAACATCCGTCGAGGTCCATCAAAATTGGTTCAGCATAAAATATAGCTCCCACTTTGTACCTATAGTGTAGGGTTTTATAATGTCGGCACCGCCCGACTTTTGCATTTTCTTACTGGTTTAAATTAAATTTACATATATCTGGAATGAAACGAGATTTTCGCTATTTTCGTGTTGCAAAATTTCAGCCAAATTGGATAAAAGACCTACGTCAATAAAATGATCTAAGATTAACGTATGTACGATACAAATGGTATGGCGAAGTTGACTACTTCGCCATGTCCGATACTCACCTCCACCAATCGGGCATGGTAGCATACCATCACCAAAAATGATACCAGAAGTATCAACATCTGTACACCCAGTGGCATTCCTAGTCGAGATTGTTCAAGTTCTATTAGCTCCTTGGTGTATATGCGAGGAAATACCAACTGAATTAGGGTCGCGTAAAAGGCAACCATACAAATAGCCATGATCACCTTTACCAAATAGTAGAGTTTGAGAGCTGTCGCAAGTGAAACCAAGCAAAGAATCCATGTGAACACAATGTACTCTGGATGTGCACAGTCCATTGTATCCACATCTGCTGAATCCATATAATGCTCTAGGTCATTGTTGTCTTCGCTTACAATACTGGCATTGACATTAACGCTCCGACGTTCCCTAGGAAAAAACGAATTCTCTAAGGGCTCCAATGAATTGTTGAGAAGACCTATTGCAGCAGCCTGCGTTATATTAAGGGCATTGGCGATACTGCGTCGCACGAGATCACTTGTAGAAGCATTTGATAAATTGTCCGCCAAAAAGGCGTTTGCGTCCACAACGGCGTTAGCTCCATTAGCAGCATTTATTGTGATATTATGATGTATGGTAGCAGAGAGGTAGACATTTAACTTGATCTCCTTCTCGCCATTGGTAACGGGTACAGCGTCTGTAGAGGAACCGGGCTTATTAGGACTCCGATAGCTACTACTAGGCAGAACCGACCGTATATCGCCATCATCAGTATTGGGTACGCCATCGAAATATGCAGAAGATGGACATAAAACCAAACCGATGGCGCTGAGAACCGTGATGAGCACTATGATCGCACATATGAAGTAGGTGCGGCGTTGTCTCTGGTGTACTAGCTTCGCAGAATTGTGTTTGAGAAAATCAGGAAGACCTGGAATTTAAAGAAAATGTGTCATTGCTGCATAATCATGTTAAAAAACTTACCTGAAAATTCCTCAGCCATAACCAAAATGCAGCTAAATGTTAAGAAAATTGTTCCGATCGCTAGGCAGATCACCAAGTTTGTACACCTTGGAATTATGATGATTTGGCAAAGAACAATGAAAATCCATATCACAAATACACACAGCATGTTCGAGCTATCGGAATAAAAAACCATTAACTGGCATTAACTGTTTATCTTAATCGTCTACAACCAATTACCGGAACATATCTTCCCGAAGCTGACAAAACTTCATTTCCTGTTCCCGATCCTTGAATTTCAGTGTCCATGGGCTTAGATATTCTCGACGAATTTCCTTGTTTGAATTTATTTGAATGTTTTGCTCAATAAATTCATCTATCTAAAGAACGAGAATAAGAATGGTTTTGTAAAGGGGACCTTAATAAAAGCTCATTGCGATGTCTACCTCTTCATCTAAAGGAGTAACAGAAACGCGCTGACCTTGTCTTGAATCACCCAGCACGGAATCTGAACGTATAACACCTTCATCAGGCGAATTCAACTGAAACAGAAGAAGTTAAAAAAATTATAAGACCATGTTAGTCGTGTAATGCCCCCTAACCGAAACAAATATTTAACGCCAAGCGCTTTTATTGTCACATTTTAGCAATTTCGCTATTACATAATGCCAATTAAGCTCACTATTGTAGTCTCCATATAAATAAAGGGTGATTTTTTAAGAGCAATAGGAAAGTTTTTCAAAAACATAAAACTCAGAAATATGCATGAAATCTTTATTTGAATCGGTAGTACGGTCCATATAATTTAATGCTTGAAGATTATTTAATGCAAATGTTGACCGTGACTGCGTCTCAAATGGTCCATGCGCTTAGTCAAATTTTGGTATACTCTTTCTAATATTTCGCCTGGTATCTCACTACTATATGCTTCAATGTTGTCTTCCTTGCGTCAATTGAAGCAATGAAAGGCGTTGAATCGTACAATCTAGGCAGCCAATTGAACTGAACTCGCCTCTCAATAAGTCCATTGTAACGCGCGCTGTGTGGCATGTGGCACCGTCCTGTTGAAACCACATGTCATGGATGTCAAGTTCTTGTCAAGCTCACCAGTTATTTTGCGATTCGCATCATATTTGAAGAAGTACGGTCAAATGATGCCACCAGCCTATAAACCGCTTGTAACTGTGACTTTTTCTGGATGCATTGATAGCTCTTGCAATGCTTCTGGCTGATCATCACGCCCGACAACAATCGACAATTCTGGGCGTGAGCCGAAATTAAGCTTCGTCCATAAAATGGAAGAAGCGCACGATGAACTTTTTTAACAGAGCACGCATTTTGACAATAAAACTCAATAATTTGCAAGCCTTGTTCGTTTGTAAGACGATTCACGGTTAAATTATAGACCAAACTGAAGATGTTTGCAATAGGTTAAACATCTACCACAACGAATTGGCCTCTTATTTCGCTGCAAGAAATTTGCCACAAAATCTTCACCCACATTGTTCACTACATACACGCATGAAGTGCGTAGGGAGCTGAAAGCGATGGTCGACGGAGTGACAATTCCGACCATCAAGTGTCCCAAAATACTTGGTGTCACATTTGACAGCTCACACAAATTCTCCTCACATGCCACAGCCATTAGCGATAAAGTCAAAAGTTGAAACAAGGTCCTCAAGTCACTTCACAAAGTCACTGACAAAGAAACCTTGTTGACAACGTACAAATCAATTGGCCGTTCTGTGGTAAGTTATGCAGCGCCAGTGTGTTCCCATCAGCTTTGTGAGACGTAGTGGAATAATATACAGATCTATCAGAATACTGCCCTTCGAACTGCGACGGGCTGTCTCCTCAGTTCTCACGTGGACCTCCTCCATCAGGAGACAAAGATCCTACCAGTGCAAAGACATAACTACATGCTGGCTAAGCAATACCTTCTGCGCTGTTATCGCAGAGACCATCCAAATCATCATCTTGTGGTTAGGTATTTACCGCCCAGAAGCCTTAAGGTAGAACTACATGATCTAGAGCGTGAGGTCCAGCGCTACTGGAGGGAACCTCTAGATCAAGCGGGCCTAGACAGCATTCATGCAGACACGGTAGCATATGCGGTAAATGGCTACCCGTTGAAAGTAGTACTTGGATTCCTACTCAATTTATACAGTGCAAGGATTGATGCCAACGTGCAGGATGTATGTTCCGATTGTGACTAGGACCACACGACACACGTCTCCAGTTTAATTGCCCAGCCATATCCACTTGTCTCAGACCCAGATCCCTATGGACTCACCCCATCTAAGTCGCGGAGTTCCTGAGTCTTGACACACTACAGAATCAAGCAGACAAAAGTTAGAACACTACACACTGCTGCAACAACAACAAAACGTGCGTGAGCTGTTTAAACCAGAGTCGCCAAAAAGACAATAGCTAAAGATAGCTATTTTTTTTTAATTGGTCAATTAAGGTAAGATTATTAAAACGTACAAAGTAGTATGTTCTTTTCGGATTGAGCTTGACCTATGAAATTTGGAATACGTTACACCTTGACAGTATATATTGGGCGACTAGAAGATTTTTTTGATATTCGTACATTTTGTTAGTATATGCAATTAAATACTTGTGGTATTGATACTTTGTTTTTACATTTTAATTTAATCATGTATGCTTTGTTCTTGAATGTATATTAGAAGCATAATTTTCTTTTTCTTGTCAGTCGTACAAAACTTTTTCTTCAATAAAAACCTTTTCTTGTATTACCTTAAACATTTTTAATTTATTGAAAGTTATCTGGTTATGGGCCCAGATATGGCGGAAGAGATGTTCGCACTGCATTTGTTCGAGGGTCGGAATTACGATAATTGGAAGTTTAGATTGGAAATGGTTTTGAACGAACACGATCTGTTGGAACTAATACAGAAAGATGTCACGGAACTTATTTCGCAAGAAACTGTCGAGGCTAAGAAATTGGAATGGAAGAAGAAGGACGCGAAGGCGAAATCTTTGATGATAAGAAGAATTGGGGATTCACATTTGGAATATGTAAAGGACAGCAAAAGTTCTTTTGAAATCTTGCAATCATTGTCAAATGTGTTTGCCAAGAAAAGCATTTCAAATCAATTGTTTCTCAGGAAAAAGCTGTTGACCATGAAATGTGAAAGCAATGAAAATTTGAACTCGTTTTTCCTCAAGTTTGATAGTGTTGTTCGACAACTAAAATCGTCGGGAGCTACGTTGGAAAAGTTGGATACCATTTGTTTGCTACTTCTTACTTTGCCGGAATCCTACAATAACGTGATAACAGCAATTGAAACATTGAACCCAGATACTCTTGAAATGGACTTTGTCAAAAATCGTTTGCTTGAAGAGGAAAGAAAACGTATGTGTTCTAGCAATGAAGATCCAGCGGAAAGTGTTGCTATGAAAGTTTCATTTAAATTCAAATGCCATTATTGTGGCAAAATTGGACACAAAAAGAAAAACTGTTTCAAATTTAAACGAGATCAATCTGAGAAATCTGGAAACGTGGCCAATTCCGATTTGTGCTTTATTGCTGACGAAGAATGCTATACAAGTCAAGTGAACAGCAATATGAAATGGATAGTTGATTCCGGAGCCAGCGATCACATGGCCAATGATGAGCGATTTTTCTTCGAGTTGCACAAGCTAGATAATCCAGTAATTATTGGTGTTGCAAAAGATGGTGTAAGTATTGTAGCCGAAAAATGTGGAACAATTGTTGGATACGTCAAAGTGAATGGGAAGTTTTCAAGGTGTTCAATAAAAAACGTTTTACTTTGCAAGGATCTGAAATGCAACTTATTTTCTATACGACGCATTGAAGAAGCAGGGATGAAAGCCATATTTGAAAACAAAAGAGTGAAAATTTTTAAAGGGCATACTTTGATGTTGGAGGGTGATAGACAAAATAAGACATATGAATTTCAACTGAACTATGAAAATGCAAATGCCAATTTAAGTAACCATCAGCAAGTCGCAGATTTATGGCATCAACGACTATGCCATTTAAATGAGCAAGATATGAAAAAGTTGAAAGCAATGGTAAATGGGATGGACGATATTAAGGATCAAAAACCTTTTTGCGAATCATGTGTTTTCGGAAAGCAACACAGATTGCCGTTTAAAGGTAAGAAAGACAAGGAATATTCTCTTAGACCTTTGCAGCTGATTCATAGCGATGTATGTGGACCCTTAACACCAAATTCCTGGGATGGAAAGAAGTATATTGTAACATTCATAGATGACTATTCGCACTTTACTTGTGTTTATATAATGGCTAATAAATCAGAAGTTTTAACACATTTTAAAAACTACAAGGTAATGGCTGAAAATTTGCATGGCACTAAAATTTCAAAATTGAAGTGTGATAACGGCGGTGAATATTCATCGAATGCATTTAAGGATTTTTGTAGAAATTCTGGAATTACAATACAATATACTCATGCTTACACACCAGAACAGAATGGAAAATCTGAAAGGGTGAACAGAACTCTAATTGAAAAAGCAAGATCTATGATATCAAAAAGTGGTGTTCCAAAATATTTGTGGTCTGAAGCAATTTACTGTGCTAATTATGTCACAAACAGAAGTCCAACCAGCTCTCTTTCATCCAACAAAACTCCTGCTGAAGTCTGGTCCGGAAATAAGCCTAACTTGTCAAACTTGAGAGTGTTTGGCTGTGCTGCATATTCCCATATTCCAAAAGCTCAACGAACGAAACTGGATATGAAATCGAGGAAACTACTTATGATTGGTTATAGTGGAAATGGCTATCGTTTATGGGATACAGCTGGAAGGAAGCTAGTTCTGTCAAGAGATGTTTTATTTAATGAGACCGAGTTTAATAATCCGCTGCCTGTAAGAAAGGATGTATCTATAGTACTAGAGAAGTCGTATAAGAAAAATGAAAATAGCCTGGAACAAAGTACTGGGACTGAAGAAGAAAACAGTGAGGATGAAATATTCGAAGAAACAGTTAATTTCCCGGAAGAACCAAATATGTTGGAAAATGGCGATATAGATCCAGTTGTGCTTAATGAAAGCACAGAACCAACTGTAAAACTGCGTAGAAGTACAAGAACAATAAATCCCCCTAGACGATTTCATTATATGGCTTTGGCTTTAAGTGCAGAACAATTTGTATCGGAAGTTCCTACTAGATATGAAGATGTTGAAAACTGTGTTGATGCTGATGAGTGGTATGCTGCAATTAATTCAGAATTAAATTCTTTGAGCAAGAACAACACATGGGAATTAGTTCAACGTCCAAACGCAAAAAGTGTCGTAAGTTCGAAATGGGTATTTCGGCGAAAGTTGGATGCAAACGGGAATCCAGGTGAATACAAAGCACGAGTTGTTGCTAGAGGATTTACTCAGTGTCAAGGTTTTGACTACAATGAGACCTATTCTCCTGTGGCTAGAATTGGTACTTTCCGTATTTTGTTAGCAGTCGCGAATAAAATGAAATATATCATACATCAAATGGATGTCAAGACCGCGTTTTTGAATGGATATCTACGAGAGGAAATATACATGGATCCACCGAAAGGTCTTGAATGTAAATCAAATGTTGTGTGTAAACTTAACCGTTCCCTGTATGGATTAAAGCAATCACCTAGAATGTGGAATGAAAGATTTAATTCCTTTATATTATCATTGAATTTTACAAGATCGAAAAATGACTATTGCTTGTATATCCGCACAGACAATGGCAATGTAATATATTTACTGCTTTATGTAGACGATCTTCTTATTGTTGGCAACAATATGAAAGCAATTCAAGATTTAAAATTACAGCTCAAATCGGAATTTGAAATGAAGGACATGGGAGACATTGACGTCTATTTGGGAATTAAAGTAAGTAGAAATATTGAAGAATCCACAATTGAAATGACTCAAAAAGGTTTCATAGTAAATCTATTAAAGAAGCTTGGAATGGAAAACTGTAAAAATGCAGATACTCCAATGGAGCCTAAGTTGTCCTTACCTAATGATATCAATGAGAAAACTCAACTCACTAAAGAACCTTACAAAGAATTGATTGGCTGTTTAATGTATTTGATGCTTACTTCGCGGCCTGATATAAGTGTCAGTGTAAACTATTTAAGCCGTTTTCAAAATTGTGCTACAGATTGTCACTGGAGTCATCTGAAAAGAATTCTTCGGTATCTAAAGAAGACCAAAGATATGAAGCTTTTATTTGATGGAAAATCTGATGAGACATTATTTGCAAATTGCGACGCAGATTGGGGAAATGATACCAACGATAGAAAATCTTTGAGTGGTTATTTAGTAAAATTATTTGGATCTACGGTTTCATGGTCTACTAAGAAACAACCAACGGTTTCACTTTCTTCGACCGAGGCAGAATACATAGCACTTTGTATTACAGCTAGTGAAATTATGTATCTACTGAAATTATTGCAGGATTTGAACATAAATATTGATTTGCCTATAACTATTTACGAAGATAATATGTCTTGCATAAAGATCGCGGAAGAGCCTAAAGAACATCAACGAATGAAACATATTGATATCAAATATCATTTTCTCCGAGATCTGGTTCAAGATAAGATAATCAACATTGTTTACAAATCAAGTAAGGAACAAGTCGCAGATTTCTTTACCAAGTCTTTGACAAAAATTCCTTTTGAAAAATTTAGAGATAGTATTGGATTTATTTAATTGGATGGGGTGTTAGTATATGCAATTAAATACTTGTGGTATTGATACTTTGTTTTTACATTTTAATTTAATCATGTATGCTTTGTTCTTGAATGTATATTAGAAGCATAATTTTCTTTTTCTTGTCAGTCGTACAAAACTTTTTCTTCAATAAAAACCTTTTCTTGTATTACCCTAAACATTTTTAATTTATTGAAAGTTATCTCATTTCGGTACTAAAATGTACAAAATGGTACTTTCAGTATAGACTGAGCTACAACTCTGATATTTTCCATATAGGTACATCTTGGCAGTATGTACTGGGTGACTATAAAATTTTTTTGAAATTTGTATATTTAGGTACTAAAACGTACAAATTGGTACTTTATTTACAGACTGAGAAAGATGTCTGAAATTATGGCTACAGGTGCACCTTGACAATATATATTGTGCCAATAGAAAATTTGTTTGAAATTCGGCAGTTATGGTACTAAAACGTACAAAATGGTTCGCTCTTTGCGGATTGAGCTTGACCTATGAAATTTGGAATACAGATTGAGAGTAAATATTTGGCGGCTTGATGATTTTCGTATATTAAGGTACTAAAACGAACTAAATGATACATTATTTACTGACTGGGCTACAGTTCTGAAATTTGAGATACAGGTACATCTTGGCAATATGTACCCGGCGACTAGAAAATTTGTTTGATATTCGTACATTTTGGTACTAAATCATACAAAATGCTACTTTATTTAGGGATTGAGGTGAGTTAGGTTAGGTTGAAAACAGGGTGCAGATATTAATCCGCCCCATGTCACTATGGACATACACCTAAGCCAGTAATCGGCTTGTTGTGCGCTCTAAAAACTATAAAGTAACCTTTAAACAGAAAATTTTAAGTTAGGAATTCCGTGCTAATAACAAAGTCCTTAATTGTGTCCAAAACCACTCCCCTATGTTGGTTCATGTCTGGTATTGTGTCTCCACCTAAGTGCCGGTATCTGTTAGACGCGTAAGCCGGGCAATGACAAAGGAAATGCTCCAACGTCTCATCATCTTCCTCGCATGCCCTACACATGCTATCACTTGCCGCACCGATTTTACATAAGTGAGCTCGTAGTCCTATGTATGCCGTTATGATACCAATAGCTATACTGACCTCCTTCTTGCTTCCTTTCAATAGTAGCCTCGTCTTCTCACGATTTGAGAAAATCTCATAGGATTTTCGCCGTCCTACCGACCGTTTCGCTGTTCCACAATGTTGCATGCGCATTCGTCGCCCACTCCCTTAACTCGGACTGCGTCGACCCGAAAGGCTTCGGGTTAACCAAATAGTCTGCCCTTTCATTTCCCTTTCCTCCGTTATAGCCGGTTATCGCTACTTTTGGCCCTTCTACATAGCTCGTTCGGATCCTTACCCCTTAGAAATAGTATAACATCGTCTGCGTAGCAGACGGGTTCAAATCGCTCCTCAGTCAGCATCCGTAATAGGTCATTTATGGTGGTCACCCATAGGAGTCCACCCATAGGAGTCCCGATAAAATGTCCCCCTTATATTTATGCCATGGGACACACAATTTATCCACTTGTTCCTTAGCATATGGTTTTTCCTGTCTCTAAGGACCGGGTCCACCCGGTACTGCTCTAAGGATTGGATCAGAGTGTCGGTCCGCACATTGTTAAAAGCCCTCTCTATGTCAATGCATACCACTAATGTGTACGTTTGGCATCGAAGGATTCTTCTATTTTATGCACAACTTCGTGCAGGGTAGTCTCCACCGACCTTCCGTTGACATAGGCGTGCTGTTTGTATTTGAGCAGTTCGCTGATTGTCCTACTCTTTGTCATGGTGTCCACAATACGTTTCATGGTTTTGAGTAGAAAAGACGTAAGGCTTATGGGTATTTAGGCCTTTGGTGTCGCATAAATTGCCTTGCCAGGCTTGGATATAAACACCCCCCTTGCCTCCTGCCAGGCTTTCGGAGTATATGCAAGTCCTAGGCACGCTGTGAAAATTTTGGCCAGACGAGGCGCCATATAGTTTGCCTCTTTCTGTAGTATCGCCGGAAATAGTCCATCAGGTCCGGGTGACTTAAATGGTTTGAAGCTCCTCAAGGATTTCTTCACCAAAAATTCTGTAATTATAAACCTTCGATCAACGTCATTACTCCAAGATTCCGGTGTCTCCGTCAGTCCCTTCATATCCTGTGGAAAATGTGTTTTTATTAAAAGCCTCAACATGTCTTCCGTTGTCTCTGCTCTCACTGCCATGTCGTCTACTAAAGTTTCAGTTTGGATATAGGTTTTTGACAGAAGCTTTTTTATTTTGGCGGCGGATTGAGCTAAGAATCTCAAAATTGCGATACAGTTTCACCCTGACAGTTCGTACATTTAGACGCTACAACTATCTAAATGTTACTTTCTTTACGGATTAGGCTAAATCTCGTAAAATTGCGATACAGTTATATCATGATATTGGGTATACCATCGGGGACAGCTAAGCGACCAAGTGTATGCTCATCTTATATCTAACAAGTAAAAGCGTGCTAAGTTCGGCCGAGCCGAATCTTATATACCCTCCACCATGGATCGCATTTGTCGAGTTCTTTTCCCGGCATCTCTTCTTAGGCAAAAAAGGATATAAAAAAAGAGTTGCTCTGCTATTAAAACGATATCAAGATATGGTCCGGTTCGGACCACAAATAAATTATATGTTGGAGACCTGTGTAAAATTTCAGCCAATACGTATAAGAATTGCGCCCATTGGGGCTCACCAAGCAAAATTGAGAGAAGGATTTATATGGGATCTGTATCGGGCTATAGACCGATTCAGACAATAATAAACACGTTTGTTGATGGTCATGAGAGGATCCGTCGTACAAAATTTCAGGCATATCGGATAATAATTGCGACCTATAGGGGTCAAGAAGTCAAGATCCCAGATCAGTTTATATGGCATCTATATCAGGTTATGAACCGATTTGAGCCTTATTTGACACAGTTGTTGAAAGTAAAAATAAAATACGTCACGCAAAATTTCAGCCAAATCGGATAGGAATTGCGCCCTCTAGAAGCTCAAGAAGCCAAATCCCCAGATCTGTTCATATGACAGCTATAACAGGTTACGTACCGATTTCAACCATACTTGGCACAGTTATTGGATATCATAACAAAATACTTTGTGCAAAAATTCATTCAAATCGGATAAGAATTGTGCCCTCTAGAGGCTCAAGAAGTCAAGACCCAAGATCGGTTTATATGGCAGCTATATCAGGTTATGGACCGATTTAAACCATACTTGGCACAGTTGTTGGATATCATAACAAAACACGTCGTGCGAAATTCCATTCCAATCGGATAAGAATTGCGCCCTCTAGAGGCTCAAGAAGTCAAGACCCAAGATCGGTTTATATGACAGCTATATTAAGTTATGGACTTATTTGAACCATACTTGGTACAGTTGTAGGATATAATAACAAAACACGTCGTGCAAAATTTCATTTCAATCGGATAAGAATTGCGCACTCTAGAGGCTCAAGAAGTCAAGACCCAAGATCGGTTTATATGGCAGCTATATCAGGTTATGGACCTATTTGAACCATACTTGGCACAGTTGTTGGATATCATAACAAAATACGTCGTGCAAAATTTCATTCTGATCCGATAAGAATTGCGCACGCTAGAGGCTCAAGAATCAAGACCCAAGATCGGTTTATATGGCAGCTATATCAGGTTATGGACCGGTTTGAACTGTACTTGGCACAGTTGTTGGATATCATAACAAAACACGTCGTGCGAAATTCCATTCCAATCGGATAAGAATTGCGCACTCTAGAGGCTCAAGAAGTCAAGACCCAAGATCGGTTTATATGGCAGCTATATCAGGTTATGGACCTATTTGAACCATACTTGGCACAGTTGTTGGATATCATAACAAAACACGTCGTGCAAAATTTCATTCCAATCGGATAAGAATTGCGCACTCTAGAGGCTCAAGAAGTCAAGATCCAAGATCGGTTTATATGGCAGCTATATCAAAACATGAACCGAAATGGCCCATTTACAATACCAACCGACCTACACTAATAAGAAGTATTTGTGCAAAATTTCAAGCGGCTAGCTTTACTCCTTCGGAAGTTAGCGTGCTTTCGACAGACTGACGGACGGACGGTCGGACGGACGGACAGACGGACGGACAGACGGACGGACAGACGGACGGACATGGCTAGATCGACATAAAATGTCGCGACGATCAAGAATATATATACTTTATGGGGTCTCAGACGAATATTTCGAGTAGTTACAAACAGAAATGACGGGGTATACTAAAAATCAATTTGTATTTGTTTGAAGGTTTGTATGTTTGTGTGGTCCTTATAGACTCAGAAACGGCTGAACCGATTTTCTTGAAATTTTCACAGATGGTGCATAATGACCCCGTGGTGAAAATAGGGTACTAAATTTTTTGATATTTGAAGGGGGGCGGCCCTCCCCCTTACCCTAATTTTCAGAAACGCCAGATCTCGGAGATGGGTGGTGCGATTAAGCGAAATTTGGTGTGCTGTCATATAGTACCCTAAAAATAAAAATTTGGTATCCAAATTTCGGATGGGGTACCTAGGGGGCTGCTTCACCCTAAAACCTACCAAACATATATTTAGACCAATCACGACAATATGGGATTTAAATGAAAGGTATTTAGGATAAGAAAACGTATCTGATATCCAATTGTCGGACCAAGTGCTAGGGGGACCACTCCAAGCCCCAAAACACCCCTATATCGGACATATTTACCGACCTTGGCAATATGGGACTCAAATGAAAGGCATTTGCGAGTAAAATACGAATCTGATATCCAAATATGGGACCAAGTGTTTGGTGGGCCGCCTCTCACCATCAACACCCTCCTAAGGGGACAAACGACCATAGCAATATGGGGCTCAAATGAAAGTTGTTTGGAAGTAAAGCACGAATTTGATATGAATATTCGGGAAAATTGTCTATGGGGCCATCCCACCCCCGCAACACCACCCAAATAGGAAGTATTTTCTGACTATTGCAATATGAAGCTCAAATAAGAGGGTTTTTAAAGTGGAACACGAATCCGATATATATTTTCAAGGCCAACTCCCTGAGTGGCCGCCTATCCCCCCAAACACCCCCCAAGCCGGTCATGTTTGCCGACTATGGAAATATGGGGCTCAAATTAAAGGTATGTGGTAGTAGACCACGTATATGATATCAACATTAGTAGCTAACTGTCTAGCGGACGTCCCACCACCATAACAGCCCCCAAATAGGACGTATTTGCTCACCAAGACAATTTGGGTCTTAAAGAGAGTGGAACTAAATATTTATAGTTTTTAGGGTCAATACCCCAAACCGGACATATCTGCTGACTTTTGAAATAAGGAGTTTAAATGAGATTAGAAAACGAATTTGATTTCCAATTTTGAGGCCAATGGCAATATGGGGTTCAAATAAATGATATATAGATATATGAGAATAGAGCACGTTGCTGATATATTTTCAGGGCTTAGAATATGGGGGACCACCAAACTCCTCAAAACACCCCTAAATCGGGCATATTTACCGACCATGACAATGTGGGGCTTAAATGAACGGTATTGGGGGCAGAGCAAGAATTGATACCCATTTTCGGGACCAATTTTCCGGGGGTCTACCCCTTTCCCAAAATACCCCACAAACAGCAATTTTATACTGACCATCGCAATATGGAGCTCAAATAAAGCTATTTGGGAGTAGAATACGAATTTGATATCCAAATGTAGGACCATGTATTTAGGGCATCATCCCTTTCCCAAAACACCCCCAAAGGGAAAACATTTTTCGACCATGCCAATATGTGGCTCAAATTGATAAGCTATTTTGATTGATAAAGTATTTTGGGGCCATGTGTTTGGGAGACGCCTCATCCTGTAAACTTCTCTTAAGCCAATGGCAATATGGGGTTTAAATAAATGGCATTTGAGAGAAGAGCGCGATGCTGATATTTTTTCAGGGTCAAGTATCTGGTGGACCACCTCTCCCCCGAAAACACCACTAAATCAGACATCGTGAGAATATCGGGCTGAAATAAAGTATTTCAAGAATGGAGTTCACCTTACATCCAAACTTAAATTCGTAGACCAATAAAGATCATATGGAATTCAAATAAAGACACTTATATTGTTAAACTGTTAGTCAAGTTAGCATGGTATTTCACTAAAAGATCTTTAATTGTCGAAAATAAATATTCCAAGGAAACTTTTGTTCCATATAAAGTAAAAGAAGGAGCAGCGGAGCGGGCCCGGGTCAGCTAGTCTATATATATAAAAGTGTTGCGTGACTGACTGATCATCGCCCAGCCCAGACGGCTAAAGCTAGAACCATGAAATTTTGCACGAATGTTGCTCTTGAGTCACAGGCACGGAATAAGGCTGGATGTGGTGATATTCCTACATTTGGGTACTAAGAAAAGTATATTTGCCCAGGGCGAACGGAAAGCGCTATAATTAAGTTTTTGGGTTCAAATTAAAGAGGGTCTCGAAAAAATAAGGTTTGGTAAAAATATGTTGGATAATCGTTCCGAAATTGCGAGAAATACTATGTTTCGTACTGCACATATTTACCGACCATTGCAATATGGGACTCAAATGAAAGGTATTTGCGAGTAGAATTCGAATCTGATATCCAAATGTGGGACCACGTTTCTGGGGGTCCACCCCTTCCCCAAAACTGCCCCCAAACAGGACTTATTTACTGACCATGGGAATATGGGGCTTAAATAAAAGGTATTTGAGTGTAGAATTAGAATCTGATATCCAAATATGAGGCCAAGTGTTTGGGGGGCCGCCTCTCCCCAAAAACCTCCCTCACAGGGGACACATTTACGACCATAGCCACATGGGGCTCAAATGAAAGGTCTTTTGGAGTAAAACACAAATCTGATCTCAATATTCGGGAAGTGTTTATGGGGCCACCCCACCCCCACAACACCACCCAACCCCCAAAACACCCCTAAATCGGACATATTTACCGATCATGCCAACATTGGACTCACATGAAAGGTATTTGCGAGTAGAATACGAATCTGATATCCAAATGTGAGACCACGTTTCTGGGGGTCCACCCCTTCCCCAAAACACCTCCCAAACTGGACTTATTTACTGACCATGGGAATATGGGGATTAAATAAAAGGTATTTAAATGTAGAATACGAATCTGATATCCAAATATGGGACCAAGTGTTTGGGGGGCGCCTCTCCCCAAAAACATCCCCCAAAGGGAACAAATTTACGACCATAGCCATATGGGGCTCAAATGAAAGGTCTTTGGTAGTAAAGCACGAATCTGATATAAATATTTGGGAAAAGTGTCTATGGGGCCACCCCACCCCCACAACACCACCCAAATAGTAAGTATTTGCTGACTTTTGCAATATGAGGCTCAAATACGAGGGTTTTTAGAGTGGAACACGAATCCGATATATATTTTCAAGGGCAACTCACTGAGTGGCCGCCCATCCCCCAAAACACTCTCCAAGCCGGTCACGCTTGCCGACTATGGAAATATGGGGCTCAAATTAAAGGTATTTGGGAGTAGACCACGTATCTAATATCAACATTAGGGACCAACTGTCGAGGGGACGTCCCACCACCATAACAACCCCAACGTATTTGCTCACCAAGACAATTTGGGTCGTAAAGAGAGTGGAACTTAATATTAAGCGGTATATAAGCGGTTTTCCAAAATATGGGCTACAAATAAATCATATATAGATATACGAGAATAGAGCATGTTGCTGATATATTTTCCGGGCCGGGCCGAACTTTGGATACCCACCACCTCGGAAATATATGTAAACCACCTTTTATCAAAATTCGGTGAAAATTTCATACCTTATGTCCCATATCAGTTATATCAAAATATGTTACGATTTGGAACAAATACTAAAAGTACACTAGCTATATCTAAAAATAAACCGATCTGAACCATATACGACACGGATGTCGAAAAGCCTAACATAAGTCACTGTGTTAAATTTCAGTGAAATCGGATTATAAATGCGCCTTTTATGGGGCCAAGACCTTAAATCGCGATATCGGTCTATATGGCAGCTATATTCAAATCTGGACCGATCTGGGCAAAATTGAAGAAGGACTTCGAAGAGCCTAACCAAACTCACTGTCTCAAATTTCAGCGACATCGGACAATAAATGCGTCTTTTATGGCCCCAAAACCTAAAACCTAGATATCGGTCTATATGGCAGCTATATCCAAATCTGAACCGATTTGTGCGATATTGCAGAAGTATGTCAAGGGGTTTAACTTAACTCACTGTCCCAAATTTCGGAGACATCGGACAATAAATAAGCATTTTATGGGCCCAAAACGATAAATCAAGAAATCGGTCTATATGGCAGCTACATCCAAATCTAAAACGATCTGGGCCTAATTGAAAAAAGATGTCGAAAGGCCTAACACAGCTCACTGTCCCAAATTTCAGCAAATCGGATAATAAATGTGGCTTTTATGGGCCTTAGACCCTAAATCGGAGGATCGGTCTATATGGCAGCTATATCCAAATCTGAACCGATCTGGGCCAAATTGAAGAAAGATGTTGAAGGGCCTAACACAACTCACTGTCCCAAATTTCAGCAAATCGGATAATAAATGTGGCTTTTGTGGGCCTTAGACCCTAAATCGGAGGATCGGTCTATATGGCAGCTATATCTAAATCTGGACCGATCTGAGCCAAATTGAGGAAGGATGTCGAAGGACCTAAAGCAACTCACTGTACCAAATTTCAGCAAGATCGGTTAATAAATGTGGTCGGAAATGGATATTTCGATGTGTTGCAAACGGAATGACAAAATGAATATACCCCCATCCTTCGGTGGTGGGTACAAAAAATTTTCGACCATGCCAATATGTGGTATTTAAAATTAGAAAACGAATTTGATAACCTATTTTGGGTCATGTGTTTGGGGGACGCCTCATCTTGTAAACTCCCCTAAACCAATGGCAATATGGGGTTTAAATAAATGGTTTTTGAAAGAAGAGCACGATGCTGATATTTTTTCAGGGCCAAGTGCCTGGGAGACCACCTCACCCCCGAAAACACCCCTAAATCAGATATCATGAGAGGGCCGAAATAAAGTATTTATAGTACACTTTACATCCAAACTTAAATTCGTAGACCAATAAAAATCATATGGGATTCGGACAAAGGCACTTATATTGTTAAATTGTTAGTCAAGCGATATACTATTTTCGTAGCATGGTATTTCACTAAAAGCTCTTTAATTGTCGAAAATAAATATTCCAAGGAAACTTTTGTTCCATATAAAGTAAAAGAAGGCGCAGCGGAGCGGGCCCGGGACAGCTAGTTAATTTATAAATAAAGAAAAACTAGTGTAAACCACCATATACCAAGAATGAAAGGCATTGTCAGGATAAAGAAACTTTATATTTATCACAAATTCTTGCAAGAATTTATCGCAAAAGCATGTACTTTGATTGTAAACAAAGACCAACGTTTGTAAGGAAAGAAGTTTTCTTTGGCGAAAATGTACATTATGTCAAACGAATTATTTTTTTTGCGTGTAGTAATAGTCCATTGTTATTAAAAATGGCATAGGAAGTGATTTCGTCTTATTCAAGAGTCATCTGTCAAAAGTCGTTCCCAGCGTCATGTTGTTCAATTTCGTTGGGTGAGTTATACTTCTCGAATTGTGTTAGTGATAGGTCACAGTTTTGGTTTGAGAACAGCAGAGCGATTACTTGTTTATTGTTAAATCTGAGCATATTGTTGTATGACACCATCGTATAAGAGGGATGGAGTCCGTGGTTTCCGTTTTGCTATTAGTAGTTAGTATTTATTTATTGCTTAATACTACAACAAGTTTTAATATATAAGTAATACTATCTATTGGGCAGAAAATGCCTGTAATATAAAATAAAAAAAATTTTAATCTTTAATAAATAAATATAAAAACTGAGAATTTGTGGGGAGTTAATACAATGGTGATGAGTTATTTCATATCACGGTGGTAGATTAAAGTATTTTCGAATAGGTTTCGGATACTTTAATTTAATTGGCTACAGTTAAAGGAATAAATGAAAAAAAATTCATAGAAAAATTATCTTAAAAAATATTATGTGTGCGATATGTAAGTTGGTAGATTGGTATAATAGGTATAAAGTAAAGAAATACAGTAAAAACATAGTATAAAGAATAAAAAAATAATAATTAAGAATAAAAAATAAAAAAAGAAGAAAAAAAAGCAAAATAGAACATAATCAGGTAAAGAAATTTATTGTAACATAGTAGGGAGAAGGTTAAAGGTCAAATTGCAGGAAAAATTAGATCTCAATCTTGATGGAGTGCCAAAATGCACAGTATCAGCGAATCAGATATTAGGTGTCAATATCTAACTGAAGTTAAACAATTTAATCGCGATAACCTGGAAAATTTTAGCCTTTCATGCAGGTATCTCGGTTCACCAGAATATAAATTAACAATTTGGAGAAGTCTTCGCCAATAACAGATGAGTTAGTGGACAAAATTTTTAGTATTAGGTTGTTCTTAGAATGCATATATTTATCCTCCAATGAGGGAAGTCCCGATCTAATCAATAGAATTTTTATTGGTGCTGTACGAAAAGCAAGGGCTAGCTCTAATGCTGTCATGATAGATGCCTTTGATAGTTTTTAATATCTTTGGAGTGTTTCCAAATAAGAATAAATCTTAGTTAATTTTGCTGAGCAGGAGAGTATCGACAAGTGATTCGATGGGTGTAGCACTTTCCCGAGAGGAACTTTATTATGTTCGATTTGGGAATTAGATCTTTCTCCAGTTTCAAATAATGCTCTTTCCACCGGTAGTTCATTTCAGAAACAATTCGGAGTATTTTTAGCCTATTAATTATATAATAGATTAAGTTAAATTCTACCTTGTAACACAATTCTAACTCAAGTTTGCACCAATTATAATCAGATCTAAGGTGATAATTTAAACTTTTCCGGGGTATAACTGGATTTATTCGATGTTATGATACACAATTATATTAAACGCCTTTCATGTTGCTCAAATGATTTTTGTCATTGAAAGTACCTATGGCGACACTTTAAAAATTGTCAATTTCTGAGTTTACCTTTCGTCCATCACTTTTTAACCACCACTGGTCTATACGCTTAAATACTCACGCTCTTTCTCTAGTAGGAGGGTCACAAGAGAATAATTATTGGTCCGGTAAACGAATAATAGTTTGCGGCTATCAAAACACTCTTGCCATTAATAGTTTTTAGTTTTGCAACAAAAGAAATGTACTTTTACTGATTTCACTTACTCACGCTCACGCACGAAGATTTTTAGCTCAATCACGGTCACGCGGGGTCACGTCATTGGATTTGGATCTCACTCACGAATCACCCGACTCTCGCGTGATTCAAGTGTGATACGACAGCTTACAAATCACGTGCACACCGCTAATTCACATCCATCTTTCCTGCATATGTGTAACACTTAGGTTTTGGAATGAGATATTTTGGCACCTGATGTTCTGGTCTAGTCGAAAAAAGCAGTCATAATGTCGAAGAATATGCGGTTAGTGGTCTAATATATATCATTGTATAAATGCAATATATTATTGCATAAATGCAATGATATATTCTTACACCCACCACCATAGGATAGGGGGGTTTACTAATTTCGTCATTCTGTTTGTAATTACTCGAAATATTCGTCTGAGACCCCATAGAGTATATATATTCTTGATCGTCGTGACATTTTATGTCGATCTAGCCATCTCCGTCCGTCTGTCTGTCTGTCCGTCTGTCCGTCCGTCCGTCCGTTCTGTCTGTCGAAACCACGCTAACTTCCGAAGGAGTAAAGCTAGCTGCTTGAAATTTTGCACAAATACTTCTTATTAGTGTAGGTCTGTTGGTATTGTAAATGGGCCTTATCGGTCCATGTTTTGATATAGCTGCCATATAAACTGATCTTGGGTCTTGACTTCTTGAGCCTCTAGAGTGCGCAATTCTTATCCGATTGGAATGAAATTTTGCGCGACGTGTTTTGTTACGATATCCAACAATTGTGCCAAGTATGGTTCAAATCGGTCCATAACTTGATATAGCTACCATATAAACCGATCTTGGGTCTTGATTTCTTGAGTCTCTAGAGGGCGCAATTCTTATCCGATTTAAATGAAATTTTGCCACGAAATATTTTGTTACGATATCCAACAATTGTGCCAAGTATGGTTCAAATCGGTCCATAACTTGATATAGCTACCATATAAACCGATCTTGGGTCTTGATTTCTTGAGTCTCTAGAGGGCGCAATTCTTATCCGATTTAAATGAAATTTTGCACGAAATATTTTGTTATGATACCCAACAACTGTGCCAAGTATGGTTCAAATCGGTTCATAAACTGATATAACTGTCATATAAACAGATCTGGGGACTTGACTTCTTGAGCTTCTAGAGGGCGCAATTCCTATTCGATTTGGCTGAAATTTTGCATGAAGTATTTTATTGTTACTTTCAACAACTGTGTCAAATAAGGTTCAAATCGGTTCATAACCTGATATAGCTGCCATATAAACCGATCCTGGGATCTTGACTTCTTGAGCCTCTAGAGGTCGCAATTATTATCCGTTTTGTCTGTAATTTTGTGCGACGGATCCTCTTATGGCCATCAACATACGTGTTTATTATGGTCTGAATCTGTCTATAGCCCGATACAGCTCCCATATAAATCGATCTCTCTATTTTACTTCTTGTTTATATTTTTATGTACCTATTAATAATTTTATTTATTTATGGATTTATTGTCTACACAACAAGATAATAATCTTATAATTAGAGTGTAGATTTATTTTTATATAATACATCCGACTAAAGTAGGTTCTTAATGAATAAACTAGGTTACAATAAATAAAAAGTGGAACAAAACAGTGTTTACAAATAAAAGTGTTAAAAAAACAGACGTATGTAATTGGGAATTTAACAAAAAGCTCAAATAAAAAAAAGTAAATAATTACAACAAGTAAGAGCGTGCTAAGTTCGGCCGGCCGAATCTTATATACCCTCCACCATGGATCGTATTTGTCGAGTTCTATGCGCGGTATCTCTTTTTAGGCAAACAAAGAATATAAAAAATGACTGTTATGCTATTGGAGCTATATCAAATTATAGTCCGATTCGGACCATAAATGAATGCTGAACATTGTACAAGTCGTTGTGTAATATTTCAGTTCATTCAAATAAGAATTGCACCTTGTAGGGGCTCAAGAAGCAAAATCAGGAGATAGATTTATACGGGAGCTGTCTATATCAAGCTATTGATCGATTCAGACCATATTAGACACGTGTGTTGACGATCATGAGAAAAGCCGTTGTACAAAATTTCAGCCAAATCAGATGAGAATTCTGCCATCTAGGGGTTCAAGAAGTCAAGATCCCAGATAGGTTTATATGGCAGCAATATCAGGTTATTTATCGATTTACGCCATACTTCGCACAGTTATTGAAAGTCATAACAAAACAACAAAACACCTCATGCAAAATTTCAGCCAAATCGGATGAGAATTGAGCGCTCTATTGGCTGATGAAGTCAAGATCTAAGATCGGTTTATATGACAGCTATACCAGATTATGAACCGATTTGAATCGTACATGGCACAGTTGTTGGAAGTGATACCAAAACACCACGTGCAAATCGGATGAAAATTGCGCCCTCTAGAGGCTCAAGAAGTCAACACTCAAGATCGGTTTATATGGCAGCTATATCAAAACATGGACCGATTTAGCCCATTTACAATACCAACCGACCTACTTTAATGAAAAGTATTTGTGCAAAATTTCAAGTGGCTAGCTTTTCTCCTTCGAAAGTTAGCGTGCTTTGGACAGACAGACGGACGGACATGGCTAGATCGACTTAAAATGACATGACGATCAAGAATATATATACTTTATGGGTCTCAGATGCATATTTCGAGGTGTTACATACAGAATGACGAAATTAGTATACCCCCATCCTATGGTGGACTATGAGAAAAATTGAATAAGCCGTCTTTTAAATGTAGTCGTGTTGCTGATGCATTGAATATCGTGTGGTAGATTATTCCAAAGATGTATGTTGCTAATATAAAATTGTCGTTCAGACATAAGACTCCGTCTTCTAAAAGGTATTAACTTTCTTCCTCTATCAGATTGGGATAACCTCAGTATCTCAAACAAATATCAGGGTTTCTTTTCCACAATAATCTTATGTAAAAATATTAATGATCTGGTATTTAGATTGCATGCACCACCACTGTAGTACAGGGTATTATAGATTTGTGCACTTGTTTTCAACGCTAAGAAGGAGAAGAGCTAGACCCATCGATAAGTATACGGATCGGCTTAGAACCACTTCCTGATTCGATTTAGCTATGTCCGTCTTTCATTTAGCTATGTATGATTTTCACAAAATTTTGCATAAGTGTCTTTTTTGGTCCAAGGACTATTGTTTTGAACGAAATCGGTCCAGATTTAGATATAGCTCCCATATATATCTTTCATCCGATGTGCTTTTTAAAGCTGTAGAAGCCACAATTTCGGTCCAATCATTACAAAATTTGGCACGAAGTGTTTTTTTTAACGACCCAAAATGCTTGCAAAATTTTATTGAAATCGGTCCAGATTTAGATATAGCTCCCATATATATCTTTCATCCGATATACCCTATTAAAGGTGTAGGAGACCCAATTTTGGCATGAATTTGGCATGAAATGTTTGGTGTCACGTCCCAATAGGTGTGCAAAATTTCATCATAATCGGATCAGATTTATAACGTTCTCATATGTGTGCAAAATTTCATAAAAATCGGTCCAGATTTAGGTATAGCTCCCATTTTTATTTTTCGTCCGATATGGCCTTTTAAGGCTGTAGAAGCCACAATTTTGGTCCGATCTTTACAAAATTTTGGCAAGGGCCGTTTTATTCAACGTCTTCATATGTGTGCAAAAGTTTCATAAAAATCGGTCCAGATTTAGATGCAGCTCCCATATATATTTTTCATCCGATATGGCTTTTTAAGTCTGTAGAAGCCACAATTTTGGTCCGATTTCTACAAAATTGTTCATGAGATGGTTTAATTGACATCCCAATACGTGCGCAAAATTTTATCAAAATTGATTTAGATAAAACTCCCATATATATATTTTATGCGTTTCGACTTTTAAGGCTGTAGAAGCCACAATTTTCGTACCATCGTAAGAGTAGGTATGCAACATTCATGCAAGTCTGACTAAATTTGGATATAAGTGCTATCTATTAAAAGTATTACGTATACTCGGTGGTGTAGGGTATTATATAGTCGGCTTCGCCCGACTTTTGCCTTTCCTTACTGGTTTTGTCATTACGTTTACAACACCAAGCAATATTCAAATCCATATATCTTGATCGCCGTCTATATCGGGCTATATCCTTATAAAGCCCCCATATAAACCAATCTCCTGCATTGATTTCTTAAGCTTTTGGAGGCTGCAATGCTTATCCGATTTGGCTGAAATTTTGCAAACCGGTTTCTTTTGTGACCTCCAACATTTTTATAGAGTATAGTCGTAATTGGTTCATAACCGTTTATAGTCCCCATATAAACGAGTTTTCTGATTGTACTTCTTGAGCTCCTAACGGGCTCAAATCTTATCCGATTTGGGTGAAATTTTGCAAAATTTCTCCTACGACTCCAACTCCCGTCTAATCCGACCTCCAGATTTTACTTCATAAGGGCCTAAAGGGCGCAATTATTATTTGATTTCACTGAAATTTTGCAAAATGATTTATCTTATAACCTCCATGTCATGTATAGTCTGAATCCGTGCCTTATGGACTTATATAAACAGATCATCCCACTTTATTTCTTAAGCATATTTCGGAAGCAATACCTAACCAAATAAAAAAATAAAAAAAAAACAAGAAAAAACGCATTAAGTTCGGCCGTGCCGAACTTTGGATATCCATCATCACCACCATCATCAGAGTGTGGTCCGATCTGGACCAACTCACTGGTCTAAATTTCATCGAAATAGGAAAATACGGCTTTATATGGGCTTAAGACCCTTAATCGGTCTATATGGGAGCTATATCCAAATGTTGTCCGATCTGGACTATGTTTAGGAGATCAGTTTATAAGACAGCTATATTTTAATATGGTCCGATCTGCACCTGAATATAGTCAGGTCGGAAAACGAAAGTTTGACACTCGGTTCCAAATTTCAGCGAAATCGGGTAATAAAAGGAGATTTTATAGGTTTAAGACCCTTAACCGGCAGATCGGTCTATATGACAGCTATATCTAAATATAGTCCGATCTGGATACAACTCGTTGCGGATGTCGACATGATGTCACTGTTTTAAATTTAAACAAGTAAAAGCGTGCTAAGTTCGGCCGGGCCGAATCTTATATACCCTCCACCATGGATCGCATTTGTCGAGTTCTTTTCCCGGCATCTTTCTTAGGCAAAAAAAGGATATAAGAAAAGATTTGCTCTGCTATTAGAGCGATATCAAGATATGGTCCGGTTTGGGTCAGAATTAAATTATATGTTGGAGACCTGTGCAAAATGTGGGCCAATTCGAATAAGAATTGCGCCCTTTATATGGGAGCTGTATCGAGCTATAGACCGATTCAGACCTTAATAAACACGTATGTGTCGGATAGGAATTGCGCCCTCTAGAAGCTCAAGAAGTCAAGTTCCCAGATCTGTTTATATGACAGTTATATCAGGTTATGAACCGATTTAAACCATACTTGGCACAGTTGTTGGATATCATAACAAAATACTTCGTGCAAAAATTCATTTAAGTCGGATAAGCATTGCGCCCTCCAGAGACTCAAGAAGTGAAGACCCAAGATCGGTTTATATGGCAGCTATATCAAGTTATGGACCGATTTGAACCATACTCGGCACAGTTGTTGGATATCATAACAAAAAAGTCGTGCAAAATTTAATTCCAATCGGATAAGAATTGCGCCTCTATAGGCTCAAGAATCAAGACCCAATATCGGTTTATATGGCAGCTATATCAAAACATAGCCCGATAGGGCCCATTTACCATACCAACCGACCTCCACTAATAAGAAGTATTTGTGCAAAATTTCAAGCGGCTAGCTTTACTCCTTTGGAAGTTAGCGTGGTTTCGACAGACAGACGGACGGACGGACATGGCTAGATCGACATAAGATGTCACGACGATCAAGAATATATATACTTTAGTATACCCCCCATCCTATGGTGGAGGGTATAAAAATTGAAGAAGGATGTCGAAGGGCCTAGCACAACTCACTCTTGCAAATGTAGGCAAATTCGGACAATAAATGCGCCTTATATGGGCCCAAGACCTTAAATCGGCAGATCGGTCTATATGACACCTATATCTAAATACAGTCCGATCTGAACCACATTTGGGCCAGATGTCTGGAGGCTTAAAACGACTCACTGTTTCACATTTCAGCGAAATCGGATAATAAAGCATTTATGGGCTTTAGACCCTTTATCGGCAGATCGGTCTATATAGTAGCTATATCCAAATATGGCCCGATTTGGTCCGTTCAAGAACATAACCAGCGTGCATCAAAAAGACGTAGTATCTGTGCCAAATTTCAGCGAATATCTAAAATTTTGAAGGCTGTAGAGTGATTACTACAGACGGACGGACAGACACACGGACATCGCTAAATCGCCTTAGAATTTTACGACGATGCGAAATATTTATACTTTGTAGGGTCGGAAATTGATATTTCGATATGATGCAAACGGAAGGACTGAATGAAGATAACCCCTACCCAATGGTGGTGGGTATAAAAAAAATCGCTATATCTTATTATGGCCTGATATGGGGTTTAAAATTTCAACGAAGTCGGATAATAAATGCGGCTTTTATGGGCTCAAGACCCTAAACCGGGCGATTGATCTATATGACAGCTATATCTAAATATGATTTTACTATTTCAAGAACTTAACCTGCGTGTAGACAAAATCCGAATCTGTGCCAAACTTTAGCTCAATATCTCAATTTTTGAAGGCTGTAGCGTGCTTACAACAGACGGACACAAAGACGTCGTTAAATTAGCTTAGAATTTAACGACGTTCCAGAATATATGCAATGAAAAAAGTTGGCCCAAAATTTAAAATTTTTTCTTGTTCATAGAATAGGAAATCATTTTAGATTTCTGTCTTAAATAACAAGACCCAAATTGAAGGATTTATTAACCTACCATTCAAAATAAAACATCCTTAATATGAAGGATTTTCCTTTCGTTCACCAAAGGGAATGTTTAGTAGAAAATTTGGAAAATTGATCATCTTTAAATAAAGTTTGCTAATCTTTGGCTCGAATCTTTAAAATTAGGACAAACTTTTTTCAGTGTTTACTTTGTAGGTTCGGAAATCGGTATTTCGATGTATTGCAAAGGGAATGACTTTGGTGGTGGGCATAAAATCTATGGAGTTTGTTGCTTTATCATTTTTAGTTTCTGCCAATACAAAAGAACTTGACAAATGCGAGCAATGGTAGATGGTATACTAGATTCGGCCCTACCACACTTAGCTCGTTCTTACTACTTTTGACTTTAAGACGAAACTTTTTAAAATTGGTACAAGTCTTTACTGCGATATGTTTTCGAAAACTGCGATATGTTAATTAAATAATAATAATAAATGTTTGTTTTATTTCGCTAAAATACCAAGTTTGTTAATCAAAAGATTTTTGTTTTGCAGGAGAGGAGCGGATTTTGAGATTAGAAACCACTCCGCTCCGGATTCAAAAAATTTCGATCCCGCTCCGGCAAACCGCTCCGAATCCCGTGTTGATACTACCCGTGTTATTATATGGTTCTGAGACATCGGTACTTGTGAAAGCAGACGAATCAGTGCTTGGAGTGTTTGAGAGTAAGATTCTTCGTAACATTTATGGACCAGCTTGCATTGATGGAGAGTATCGGCGTCGTATGAACCATGAACTACATATATGAGCTGTATGACGACGTTAGCATAGTTAAACGCATCATAATACAACGGTTGCGTTGGCTAGGTCATTGCAGAATGAATGAAGAAGCTCCAACGAAGAAGTCTTTTGAAGGTGATCACGATGGTACATGCAAACCGGGACTGCTAAGAACCCCATGAAAAGATCAAGTGCTGAGAGTCGCCTCAAAATTTGGTGTCAGAGATTATAGAAGGAGCGCAGAAGATCGAGATGCTTGGAACGCTGTTCTACGTTCGGCTAATGGGACAAATGTTCTGTCATAGAGTAAAGTGAAGAAAGAGGCGAACTTGGGGAATACCTTTGTCCAAAGAGAAATGGTGGGAGTGGTAGTAGTTATTTATTCGAACTCTCAACGCGCGTTCAGTTAAAAAATGTCATTTTTTGGCTGACTCCCATGGACTGCAGCGCATCAATTATGACGTGAATTCCAATGCGGTCAAAGGCTTTTTCAAAGTCAATTGCTAGAATGGAGGCGTGGCTTTACGAGAATAGAGTTTAAGTTGTATAATAATCTATATTTTTCAAGACGTCCGTGCAACCCTGTTGGGATTTGAATGCGACCTGATTAGTAGATATTAGTTTCCTACACAGAAAAAATATTCACTCAAATTTGACAAAACATGATTTATAAAATCAGTGTAACAATGTCATTAATTGCTTTGATAATTTGTGTCTTTGAAATTTTATTTTCCATTGAATCATGACATGCGATTGGTACAAAAGTCTAATTTTTAACAAATTTTTAACTGGACAAATTGAAAATGTTATTTATGGGCATAAGCAGTATGTAACTGCTTCTACAAGAACGAGATAATACTGTGTTCTCTTTCACACACATGTTATGTGAATAGACGTGCAAATGGGTCAAATATATGTACGCATACACCACAGAATGCAAAAACAAAGAGAAGACAACAAACAATTGGCGTGGCTAGATGGAAATAAATTTGGCAAAAAACACTTCGAGAAAGTGAAAGATATTTTTTTTTTCGGCTTCATAACAAAACATACTCTTGAAGTAAATTGAATTGGAGGAGTGAAAATCAAACAAGTATGAGCGTGCTAAGTTCGGCCGGGCCGAATCTTATATACCCTCCACCATGGATCGCATTTGTCGAGTTCTATCTCTTTTAGGGAAACAAGGAATATTGAATAAGAACTGTTATGCTATTGGAGCTTTATCAAGTTATAGTCCGATTCGGACCATAATTGGATGCTGAATATTTTAGAAGTCATTGTGCAATATTTCGGTTCATTCAGATAAGAATTGTGCCTTGTAGGGGCACAAGAAGCAAAATCGTTAGATCGGTTTATATGGGAGCTGTATGAAGCTATTAATCGATTCATACCATATTAGACACGTATGTTGAAGATCATGAGAGAAGCCGTTAAGGCTCAAGAAGTCAAGATCCAAGATCGGTTTATATGACAGCTACATGCAAAAGTATAGTCTAATCGGATGAGAATTGCGCCCTCTAGAGGCTCAAGAAGTCAAGACCCAAGATCGGTTTAAATGGCAGCTATATCAAAACATTGACCTATTTGCGCCATACTTAGCGCAGTTCTTGGAAGTGATACCAAAATACCACGTGCAAAATTGCAATCAAATCGGAAGAGAATTGCGCCCTCTAAAGGCTCCAGAAGTCGAGACCCAAGATCGGTTTAAACCAACCGACCTACTCTAATAGAAAGTATTTGTGCAAAATTTCAAGCGGCTAGCTTTACTCCTTCGAAAGTTAGCGTGCTTTCGACAGACGGACGGACGGACATGGCTACATCGACTTAAAATGACATGACGATCAAGAATATAAATACATTATGGGGTCTCAAACGCATATTTTGAGGTGTTACAAACATAATGATGAAATTAGTGTACCCCAATCCTATGGTGGAGGTCTTTTGGCATCACTTCCAACAACTGCGATATGTATGGTTCAAATCGGTCCATGTTTTGATATAGCTGCCATATGAACCAATCTTGGGTCTAGACTTCTTGAGCCTCTATAGGGCGCAATTCTCATATGATTTGGAAGAAATTTTGTGCAACGGCTTCTCTCATGACCTTCAACATACGTGTCTAATATGGTCTGAATCGATCAATAGCTTGATACAGCTTCCATATAAACCGATCTCCCGATTTTGTTTCTTGAAAAACAAGGCGCAATTCTTATCCGAATGAACTGAAAAATTAAACAATAGCATATTCTTATTCAATATTCTTTGTTTGCCTAAAATGAGATACTGCGCATAGAACTCGACAAATGCGATCCATGGTGAAGGGTATATAAGATTCGGCCCGGCCGGACTTAGCATGCTCTTACTTGTTTCAATTTAAAAATAATTTCTTTGTTTTACACTTTAAAGATATGGCGTCGAAAGTGATAAATGTATGAGAAGTAAAAGAAGTAAATACCCGAGAGACCGACGTACATTCCAATCCCTTTCCTAATATTCCATCTACCAGCACATCTTCTTATATATAAAAATCAATTTGTGTTTGTTTGTATGTTTGTGTGTTCCTTATAGACTCAGAAACGGCTGAATCGATTTTCTTGAAATTTTCACAGATGGTGCATAATGACTCCGTGGTGAAAATAGGGTACTACATTTTTGATATTTGAACGGGGGCGGACCCTCCCCCTTACCCTAATTTCAGAAACGCCAGATCTCGGAGATGGGTGGTGCGATTAAGCGAAATTTTGTGTGCTTTCATATAGTACCCTAAAAATAAAACCTACCATATATATATTTAGACCAATCACGACAACATGGGACTCAAATGAAAGGTATTTAGGATAAGAAAACGTATCTGATATCCAATTGTCGACCCAAGTGCTAGGGGGACCACCCTTAGCCTCAAAACACCCCTAAATCGGACATATTTACCGACCATAGCAAATGAAAGGTATTTGCGAGTAGAATACGAATCTGCTATCCAAATGTGGGACCACGTTTCTGGGGGTCCACCCCTTCCCCAAAACACCCCCCAAACTGGACTTATTTACTGACCATGGGAATATGGGGATTAAATAAAAGGTATTTGAATGTAGAATACGAATCTGATATCCAAATATGGGACCAAGTGTTTGGGGGGCCTCTCACCAAAAACATCCCCCAAAGGGGACAAATTTACGACCATAGCAATATGGGGCTCAAATAAAAGGTCTTTGGGAGTAAAGCACGAATTTGATATCAATATTCGGGAAAAGTGTCTATGCGGCCACGCACTCCTAAACACCACCCAAATAGTAAATATTTTCTGACTATTGCAATATGAGGCTCAAATAAGAGGGGTTTTAAAGGGGAGCACGAATCCGATATATATTTTGAAGACCAACTCACTGAGTGGCCGCCCATCCCCAAAACACCCCCCAAGCCCGTCACGTTTGCCGACTATGGAAATATGGGGCTCAAATGAAAGGTATGTGGAAGTAGACCATGTATCTGATATCAACGTTAGGGACCAACTGTTTAGGGGACGTCCCACCACCATAACAACCCCCAAATAGGACGTTTGCTCACCAAGACAATTTGGGTCTTAAAGAGAGTGGAACTTAATATTCATAGTTTTTAGGGCCAACATATTTGCTGACTTTTGCAATAAGGAGTTTAAATGGGATTAGAAAACGAATTTGATATCCAGTTTTGAGGGCAATGGCAATATGGGGTTCAAATAAATGATATATGAGAATAGAGCACGTTGCTGATATATTTTCCGGGCTTAGTGATTGGGGGGCCACTCCAATCCCCAAAACACCCCTAAATCGGGCATATTTACCGACCATGTCAATGTGGAGCTTAAATGAAAGGTATTGGGGGATAGAGCAAGAATTGATACTTTTTCAAAATACCCCACAAACAGCAATTTTTTAGTGACCATAGCAATATGGCGCTCAAATAAATGTATTTGAGAGTAGAATACGAATTTGATATCCAAATGTAGGACCATGTATTTAGGGCATCACCCCTTTCCCAAAACACCCCCAAAGGGAAAAAATTTTCGACCATGCCAATGTATGGCTCAATGGGGGTCATGTGTTTGGGGGACGCCTCATCCTATAAACTCCTCTTAAGTCACTGGCAATATTACCCAATATAACATAAACAAAATAATAAATAAATAGTATTTGAGAGAAGAGCACGATGCTGATATATTTTTAGGGCCAAGTATCTGGGGGACCACCTCTCCCCCGAAAACACCACTAAATCAGACATCGTGAGAATATCGGACTGAAATAAAGTATTTCAAGAATGAAGTTCACCTTACATCCAAACTTAAATTCGTAGACCAATAAAGATCATATGGGATTCAGATTAAGGCACTTATATTGTTAAACTGTTAGTCAAGTTAGCATGGTATTTCACTAAAAGATCTTTAATTGTCGAAAATAAATATTCCAAGGAAACTTTTGTTCCATATAAAGTAAAAGAAGGAGCAGCGGAGCGGGCCCGGTTCAGCTAGTATTGCTATATAAATGTCTTTGGTTTGAACCTCATTGACAGCATTAATAAATGCAATAACTATTGAAAAAAGTTGATTTTTCGATTTTTTCCTCATATATATAGGGCGTACGCCACTGAAAATTTGTGTTAATCATATAGTTGTGCCATTAAGATATGCTCCGATTGTAATCACAATTAGTTTTTAATTTTAATAAAAAACAAGTAAAAGCGTGCTAAGTTCGCCCGGGCCGAATCTTATATACCCTCCACCATGGATCGCATTTGTCGAGTTCTTTTCCCGGCATCTCTTCTTAGGCAAAAAAAAAGGATATAAGAAAAGATTTGCTCTGCTATTAGAGCGATATCAAGATATGGTCCGGTTTGGACTGCCATTAAATTATATGTTGGAGACCTGTGTAAAATGTCAGCCAATTCGAATAAGAATTGCGCCCTTTGTGGGCTCAAGAAGTAAAATAGACAGATCGATTTATATGGTAACTGTATCGGGCTATAGACCTATTCAGACCATAATAAATACGTATGTTGATGGTCATGAGAGGATCCGTCGCACATATCAGGCAAATCGGATAATAACTGCGACCTCTAGAGGCTCAAGAAGTCAAGATCCAAGACCGGTTTATATGGCAGCTATATAAGGTTATGAACCGATTTGAACCTTATTTGACACAGTTGTAGAAAGTAAGAATAAAATACGTCTTGCGAAATTTCAGCCAAATCGGATAGGAATTGCGCCCTCTAGAAGCTCAATTAGTCAAGTCCCCAGATCTGTTTATATGACAGCTATATCAGGTAATGAACGGATTTGGACCATATTTGGCACAGTTGTTGGATATCAGAACAAAATACTACGTGCCAAAATTCATTCAAATTGGATAAGAATTGCGCCCTCTAGAGGCTCAAGAAGTCAAGACGCAAGATCGGTTTATATGACAGCTATATAAGGTTATGGACCGATTTGAACCATACTTGGCACAATTGTTGGATATCATGACAAAACACGTCGTGCAAAATTTCATTCCAATCGGATAAGAATTGCGCACTCTAGAGGCTCAAGAAGTCAAGACCCAAGATCGGTTTATATGGCAGCTATATCAAAACATGAACCGATATGGCCCATTTACAATACCAACAGACCTACACTAATAAGAAGTATTTGTGCAAAATTTCAAGCGGCTAGCTTTACTCCTTCGGAAGTTAGCGTGCTTTCGACAGACAGACGGACGGACGGACGGACAGACGGACGGACATGGCTAGATCGACATAAAATTTTACGACGATCAAGAATATATGTACTTTATGGGGTCTCAGACGAATATTTCGTGTAGTTACAATCAGAATGACGAAATTAGTATACCCCCCATCTTATGGTGGAGGGTATAAAAACGAAATATTTTAATGCAATACACTTCATTTTGTATTGGCAATTAACCGACTGAAGTAAAAAAGGTTTTTATTTTATGGAAAAAATACCAATTATTTATTTCAATTAGGTCAGTTAAACGTGTTTTTGAAAGAATAAACAAGTTTCCAATAAATTGGTTTATTGAGTTGGTGTCCGCTTTAATTTAATTATTCAGCTCGTCCTAAATGCAAATAGTAAAATTGTTTATTGCTTATACTCATTTGTTTATAGGTAGGATTACAGTAATATTTTTAATTGTACATACGAATTTCTTAATTACACCAATACTTCCATTTTTTCTGTGTAGTGTTAAGAAACCAACATAATCTATCTGAGAGGGATATAGGCCTATAGCCAGAGAAGTCTGTATCGATTTCATTCGGCTTTGGCAAGGTGACTATTACAGCTTTCTTCCAAGAATGAGGTATAATACCGCTATCAAAGACGAAGTTATAAATAGTAATTATCTTTTCTTTACTAAAATGTGAAAGTTTTTGTAACATAATGTAAGAGATTTGGTCTTAATGCCATTGCAGTTCTGCTGTTTCATCACTGATGCCAGTTCGTTTGTAGGTGGACTGCGATAGTACATATATATTCCAAGTTTAGCTGCACAAAAATCTATTGTTAAGTTGAATTCGAATGCCATGTTATTGTTTTCTATAGCGGTAATTTCTTATTTTATGTTCTTGCCTGATAATTTGATTATTCCATTCTAGAGCAGAATCTATATGGATAGTTTTACCGAATGTGATGGAGCTTAAGCTCTTCGCCTTTTTGCAATCGAATCTAAATTTAGCATCAGTTTTCTTGTATTGAATTAGGTTTTCCAATGTAGTTTTTCTCCGGAATAGTGTGTATGTATGCATTTTAGATTTTCGGAGAACAGATAAATCCTTGTTCCATCAGGGCACGCAGTGTCTGGCTGCTATGTGTTTGGTAGGAATGTTAATGTTAGCAGCTGATCTAAAAGCCGTGGTAACGATTTCATTAACCGTATTGGGAATTTGAGTAAGACGATTATTTACCAATCTTCCATCGACTTGTAGTTGGTAGGAATCCCACTTAGCCTTTTTGTAATTGTATTTAGGAATTATTTCCCCTATTGAAATGTTTGAGCTCGAAGTGATATACATGCATGTGTAATGATAGGAAAGTGATCGCTATGCTAGAGATCTTGTAATATTTGACGAGAGAGTGTGAACAACAGCTTGTGTCGATATTTGTATAAGTGTTTAAGGTAGAGTGGGACTGCCAACATTAATTATACATAAGTTATTCATATTGAGAGTATTTTCTTGCAAAGTTTTCCGAGTGTAATTTCTGCTGGATTTCCATTATACATTCCAAGAGTTCACGTCGCCAACTAGCATTATAGGTGTAATGTTTCTATTGTAGTTGTAAAATGTTTGGGTGAATAAAAATGGACACTATGTTAACCCTAATGCTTAATGTTACCTCAATGGCCTCAGTGTCTCTTGAAGCGAGACAAAGTGAGCATGGTGCTCGTTTAATACAAGTTGAAGATCTGCATGGTTGTAAAGGAAACCTTTCATGTTCCATTGAGCAATTACAGTTTTGATGTTAAAAAGTATTACAAAAGATTAAATGTAATTTTACTCTGACATTTTATCTTTCGGATCGTCAACAGCCGATCTTCTTTTATCTCCTCACCGAAGGATGGGGGTATATTAATTTTGTCATTCCGCTGCCATATAGACCGATCTCTCGACTTAAGTTTTTAGGCGCATTTATTTTCTGATGTGGCGGAAATTTGGGACAGTGAGTTGTGTTAGCCCCCTCGACATCTTTCTGCAACTTGGCCCACTTCGTTCCAGATTTGGCTCTCTCGATTTAAGGTTTTGGATCCATAAAAGGGGCATTTATTGACCGATTTCGCCGAAATTTGGGACAGTGAGTTGTGTTAGGGCCTTCGACGTCCTTCTTCAATTTGGCCCAGTTCCGTACAAATTTAAATGTAGCTGCCTTATAGACCGATCTCTCGATGTAAGGTCTTGTTCCCCTAAAAGACGTATTTATTGTCCGATGTCGTCGAAATTTGGGACAGTTAGTTGTGTTAGGCCCTTCGACATCCGCTGAAATTTGGCTTACGTTAGGCTTGTCGATATCAGTTTCGTATATGGTTCAGATCGGTCTATGTTTGGATATAGCTACCTGGGTTAGGTTAGGTTTAGGTGGCAGTCTGCCATCAGACTCGCTTAGACGTTTTCGTCCATTGTGATACCACAGGAACAGAAGAAGGAAGATGCTTTCTAGTTCCTACCGTTGAACCAGCCATATCGCTTTAAAAAGCCCAACAACTTCCGAATGTTCACATCCGCTAAATCAGACAGGTTCCCAAAGGAATTAGAAACTAAAGAGGAACTCATTCTGACTGCTAGTGCGGGACAAATACACAGAAGGTGTTCTATAGTCTCTTCTTCTTCGATGTCCTCACAGCTTCTGCAAAAGTCATTGCTGGCAACCGCAAAAAGACAAATATTTTTTTCTGCAAAATTGAATAATGACTTCTACTTATTAGACCACTCAATTTCCGGGCCGAAATCGGGTCAAATTGGACCATATTTCGATATAAATTATGCATTTTTCACCGGATTATGACGAAAGGTGGTTTACATATATGCCTAAGGTAGTGGGTATCCAAAGTTCGCCCCGGCCGAACTTAACGCCTTTTTACTTGTTTTAGGTATATTTGATGCATTAGATACTGAATCGGGTGTGGAAATGGTTTCAGATACTTGTGTAGTTTTTGTTGATAATTGTTCTATTTGTGAGGTAATTGTTTGAGTAGTTTCTCTTTGATTATTGCTTGGCTAGCTCTCTTATCGGTAAGAGAGAGATTGTGGACTATTGGCTCTCTATTAGTGGTGCTGTGTTTTGTGGAAGCTGTTGTCGATGCTTTTTTTGTCATTTGAGATCGGGTTGGTTTTTGTAATGGTTGTTTCGTTTTGTTGTGAAGTTGTTGCCGTTTTGTACTTCTTTTTCGTTAACGGGGTTTTGAATGTTGGCCTTTTTTATACCCTCCACCATAAGATGGGGAGGTATACTAATTTCGTCATTCTGTTTGTAACTACTCGAAATATTCGTATGAGATCCCATAAAGTATATGTATTCTTGATCGTCGCGACATTTTATGTCGATCTAGCCATGTCCGTCCGTCTGTCTGTCGAAAGCACGCTAACTTCCGAAGGAGTAAAGCTAGCCGCTTGAAATTTTGCACAAATACTTCTTATTAGTGTAGGTCGGTTGATATTGTAAATGGGCCATATCGGTCAATGTTTTGATAGCTGCCATATAAACCGATCTTGGGTCTTGACTTCTTGAGCCTCTAGAGTGCGCAATTCTTATCCGATTGGAATAAAATTTTGCACGACGTGTTTTGTTATGATATCCAACAACTGTGCCAAGTATGGTTCAAATCGGTCCATAACCTGATATAGCTGCCATATAACTGATCTTGGGTCTTGACTTCTTGAGCTTCTAGAGTGCGCAATTCTTATCCGATTGGAATGAAATTTTGCACGACGTGTTTTGTTATGATATCCAATAACTGTGTCAAGTATGGTCTGGGATCTGGGGACTTGACGTTTTGAGCCTCTAGAGGGCGCAATTCCTATCCGATTTGGCTGAAATTTTTCATGAAGTATTTTATTCTTACTTTCAACAATTGTGTCAAATAAGGTTCAAATCGGTTCATAACCTGACATAGCTGCCATATAAACCGATATGGGATCTTGACTTCTTGAGCCTCTAGAGGTCGCAATTATTATCCGATTTGCCTGAAATTTTGTACTACGGATCCTCTCATGACCATCAACATACGTGTTTATTATGATCTGAATCGGTCTATAGCCCGATACAGCTCCCATATAAATCGATCACTCTATTTTACTTCTTGAGCCCCCAAAGGGCGCAATTCTTATTCGAATTGGCTGACATTTTACATAGTTCTCCAACATGTAATTTAATTGTGGTCCAAACCGGACTATATCTTGATATCGCTCTCATAGCAGAGCAAATCTTTTCTTATATCCTTTTTTGCCTAAGAGGAGATGCCGGGAAATGAACTCGACAAATGCGAACCATGGTGGAGGGTATGTAAGATTCGGCCCGGCCGAACTTGGAACGCTTTTACTTGTTAATGCTCATTCTTTCCTTTTGTTGTATCATTGCGTCTTCGAGGTATTTCACGTTCTGTTTGAGGGGTGTTGCTTACTGGCTCGTAAAAAACACATTTGTTTTTATTTTAGGGATTAGAATCTCTTTTCTTTGCAGTGTTAGTGAACATTGTTTGTTGGTTGCTGTTTGGTTGCAATTAACGCATTGGATGAAGCGCAAACCTCGCATACGGGATTGTTTTTGCAATATTTTTCTGAGAAGATATTTGTGCTAATCATCGTAATGACATTACATCTTAGCCATACCACCACTTCTAAAATTGCAAAGATTTCCGTTTGGTACACACCACAGTGGTCGGGTAACCTTCTCGGTCGTCTAGTTTGGAACCATCCGTATAGAAATATTTGTAACTTTTATATAGCACTTAAACATACAAATGTCACCAAATCCCTTCATACCCCTATGATCCAAGACCAACATTCATGCAAAATTTCATGATTTTAGCTTTAGCCGTTTGGGCTGGGCGTTGATCAGTCAGCCAGTCACGCAACTCTTTTATATGCATATGTATATATTGGTAGCGGAGCGGACCGGGAGTATGCTAGCCGGCCCCGGTTCGCTCCGCTACCCCAATTTTAGTAGCACCTCCATTTTGGTGTTCGACTTCCGAAAGCTCATGCAGTCACACAGTTTATAAAATTATGAAGTTTTGTCATATCTGCGAATGAAATTTCGGAATCTGCATCCACTTCTGTTAAGAAAGAAACAAATAGTACCAAGAATAACAACACTTTCTTACCACTTTGGTACTACTTTTCCAAAATCGATACTTTTTCAGTCGGTAAAGAAAATAAAGGTGTAACTTAATCCCAGTTTTGAGAGCTATTGCTCAATCTGCGAAGAAAGTACCATTTTGTATTTTTAGTACCCAAATGCACGAATTTGAAAAAAATTTCAAGCCACCAAATAAAGGGTGATTTTTTTGAGGTTAGGATTTTCATGCATTAGTATTTGACAGATCACGTGGGATTTCAGACATGGTGTCAAAGAGAAAGATGCTCAGTATGCTTTGACATTTCATCATGAATAGACTTACTAACGAGCAACGCTTGCAAATCATTGAATTTTATTACCAAAATCAGTGTTCGGTTCGAAATGTGTTTCGCGCTTTACGTCCGATTTATGGTCTACATAATCGACCAAGTGAGCAAACAATTAATGCGATTGTGACCAAGTTTCGCACTCAGTTTACTTTATTGGACATTAAACCAACCACACGAATGCGTACAGTGCGTACAGAAGAGAATATTGCGTCTGTTTCTGAGAGTGTTGCTGAAGACCGTGAAATGTCGATTCGTCGCCGTTCGCAGCAATTGGGTTTGTGTTATTCGACCACATGGAAGATTTTACGCAAAGATCTTGGTGTAAAACCGTATAAAATACAGCTCGTGCAAGAACTGAAGCCGAACGATCTGCCACAACGTCGAATTTTCAGTGAATGGGCCCTAGAAAAGTTGGCAGAAAATCCGCTTTTTTATCGACAAATTTTGTTCAGCGATGAGGCTCTTTTCTGGTTGAATGGCTACGTAAATAAGCAAAATTGCCGCATTTGGAGTGAAGAGCAACCAGAAGCCGTTCAAGAACTGCCCATGCATCCCGAAAAATGCACTGTTTGGTGTGGTTTGTACGCTGGTGGAATCATTGGACCGTATTTTTTCAAAGATGCTGTTGGACGCAACGTTACGGTGAATGGCGATCGCTATCGTTCGATGCTAACAAACTTTTTGTTGCCAAAAATGGAAGAACTGAACTTGGTTGACATGTGGTTTCAACAAGATGGCGCTACATGCCACACAGCTCGCGATTCTATGGCCATTTTGAGGGAAAACTTCGGAGAACAATTCATCTCAAGAAATGGACCGGTAAGTTGGCCACCAAGATCATGCGATTTGACGCCTTTAGACTATTTTTTGTGGGGCTACGTCAAGTCTAAAGTCTACAGAAATAAGCCAGCAACTATTCCAGCTTTGGAAGACAACATTTCCGAAGAAATTCGGGCTATTCCGGCCGAAATGCTCGAAAAAGTTGCCCAAAATTGGACTTTCCGAATGGACCACCTAAGACGCAGCCGCGGTCAACATTTAAATGAAATTATCTTCAAAAAGTAAATGTCATGGACCAATCTAACGTTTCAAATAAAGAACCGATGAGATTTTGCAAATTTTATGCGTTTTTTTTTAAAAAAAAGTTATCAAGCTCTTAACAAATCACTCTTTACATACGATATCGGTTTAAAAATAACCCTTATTTTCAAATTGCGTGAGGTACGTATGTTTGATTTTCGCATTTTTATTCCACTTATGTTGGTACACATGTCTGTTATATATGTTAATAAAATCAACCATTTTGGATTGTTTTCGATTTTTTACTATTCGAAAAATGGATCAAAGCAACTGTATTAAGTTTTGTGTGACCAAAAAGTGCGTTTCAGAGGATTAGAAAAAACGGAAAAAACTGGAAAAATATTTGAGAGGAACTTTTTGAAGGGGACAAGATATTGTAGTTATTGATAAATAAATACTTATAAAAAATTTAAAATAAATGCTATTTTTTATCAGACTTCAGTGCGGATTTAAAAAACCCTTTTAGTCACCCAGTATATACTGGATGGTATTTTGTCAAGACTACGATAATTTTTATTAAATTTTACCTGTCGCCATTCATTGTAAAAGTTGATAGTGTTATTCATACCAAATGTGTTTTATTTTATTTCCTAGTTGTACCATCATTCCAAATCACAGAGCTCTATCTCAATCCGTAAAGAAAGTACAAAATGGTACCAAATGGGGTACTAAACTTATGTTTTTTTTTTTTTTTTTAAATCAGCCGAATAGGTCGTGAAGGGCTGTATCTGTGGACGTGCCCCTTTAATAATATGCATTATCTTGCCGAGACAAGCGATCTCCAGGGATCTTTGCCTTAAGATATGTTTCTATCAACCTCTCTAGAGTCTTCAGCATAATGAATGACAGACAAATGGGACGATAATCTTTCACATTCGTGTGACAAGGTTTTCCTGCTTCTGGAATGAAAATTACCTTTGAGTCCCTTCATCTCCCCAAAGGTATATACGATATGCTGATTCAAGCAGAGTATATCTAGCTATACCAAGTAGCCAGCTTATCGGACACAACTTGTAATTAAACCGATGATACATCATCAGGGCCTGGCGACTAAAAGAGTCGAATCTTTTTATAGCCCAAAAGGATTTTCGACCAGCCACAAATTTTCCAATACCTCCTACGAAAGGATACCAGTGACAACCTATTCTGGCGCCACATTGTCCGTTGGAGAGATTTCCGGGAAGGGTGTATCAACGAGTAGTTCCAGAGTTTCCTTACTAGACATTTTCCATACTTTCTCTGCAAATTGCAAATTTTGCCAATGAACACTCCACCAATGAACATATCGCACCTTTACAAGTTTCGAGGATATGATCTTCCTTAGCCAAGAGACCTCAGATGTGTACTCTACGGAGCTGCAGAATTCCACCCAGGATTTGTTCTTAGCTTTTTTTAGCTCGCCGTTGTTTTTTCTTAGCTCAGCCTTATAGACGACCAAGTCGTGTGGTGCCCTGGTGGCATTCGCTTTGTTAAAGCGCCTTCTGCAGCCCTTCCTTAGACCAATCAGCTCTGCAGTCCACCATGGCTGTCGCTGCTTACCCCATGGTTTAGCTCTAGGACATGCTGACACAAGCAAGTCGTTCAGAGCCTTCGTGATTCGGGAAATGATGAAGTGTATATTGACATTTGTCATAAATCTTTGGATATCAAAGTGGGTGGGAAAAACATTAGCCGGAAATCGATTCCACATACGAACAGTTTGGGCGAAATAAGAATTCTCCCTATAATGCATTGTATGGTCCGCTGGCCAATCAATTACAAACGGGTGTGAGTTCCTGGAATGTCTAGTATCCCTGACATACGTCCTTACATCAGGAATAAGAAGACGAATATCTGACGAACACACACCATGAAAGTACCGATAAAACAGCGCCAAACAACCCACATTGCGACGATGATCAAGGGAGGCAATAGAGTTGGATACCCTTCTGTCCCCAATCAACGCCATCGCTCTTCTCTGTACACGGTCCAGTAGCTCCAGGGATGATTTTGAAGCTCCAGCCCATACATGTGAGTTGCACTCCATTTTTGGCCTTATGAAAGTGGTGTAGGTGTTAAGAAGATCAGACGGAGTGAAGTAATTCTTACACCGTTTAAGGATGCCTAAACCCTTGAATGCTTCTTTCGACACTGCGAATACATGTTTAGACCAACGTACATTACTTTGGATTTTCATGCCTAGAACATCAAAAGCTTCTGATTGCTCAACATTTATACCGTTAATAGACAAAGATGATCGTAATGGGTCAGTGACAAAAAGCAGCACTGAGTCTTCCGTGCATTTAAATCTACTCGATTCATTCGACCCCACTCAGAAATGGCCAGCAAATCCAGGCAGAGTGTATCATCCATAACCCGCCTCTTGTCCTCAATCTCTCGAAGACTCGACCTATGGTCGAATGAGCACAAATGACAGAGATACTGTCATCCGCAAATGAGTAGATCGGATTCGATGTCTGACCCAACAGATCGTTAATGAAAATAAGAAAAAGAGAAGGAGAAAGAACAGAGTCCTGGGGTACACCTGCGGTCAATTTATGCCCATTGGATGAGAACCCATCTATAACGACTCGAATAGTGCGATCTCTGAGAAAGCACGAAATAAATCGAACGAAGACATTACCGACACCAAATGCGACAAGCGATGACGATGAGTTTCTTCCTTGAGCTTGTCGGGTCCCATCTCGACGCCTTCCCATCCTCTTTTGAAGGTGGCAGCGGAATTTTGAGTCTTCTGCAATCCACCAGACTTAAGAAAGTTACCCAGACAAGTGTCTGCAGAGTCGCCACCTGATTTCCCAACCCTACCGCTTCTGTAGACCTTCAGCATTAACTTGTTAAATCCATAGGATACAACTCCTTCATACTTTTGAGGTCTGCATATCTCCGGTCGCCATCAGCCTCATCCAATCTTCCAGTTGGTGGTTGAAAGATTGGGATTACGATCCCTTAGTCTCCCAAGTATGGATTCAGGTTCTGAGAAAATCCTTGGTATCCATGCATGTGTCTTTGGTCGTTCTTGGCTAAACCTAGTGATGAAACTGGGCAGATTTTACCAATATTTGTTAAGTCGCAACTATACATTTCAATTGAACGTTGATCCCAGAATGCTATTAGTTGGTTTCGTCCACGAAACCAGTCTACATCTTTACAAATTGTAGGAGGCCCATGCTTTTCCGCAAGTGCGTTGGAGTGCACACATGACAGTCCAGTCTTCACCAAGCTATCATTAGCGACATTTGCAAAGGTTCTGGACTCATTTTACTAGAGTTTACTTTGTTCTTTTAGCGATGGGATGGCCTCCCCTTTATTCGCGAGAGTTTCTGAATCATTCCTGCCAAGCCTCTCAATAAACCTGAGAGCGATGCACCTTTTACTATTAGGAACACTCAGAGAGCGAATTGGTTTGCCAGAGAAGGCCGACGCCCTAGGCAAATTATAGGTATTCGAAGATAAAATTCATTCTAGCTTGTCTTCAAGCCTCCAAGAACCAGGTGTCTTAATACTACCACCGCAGCCGCTGGGCCTTTGGGCCATTAGGTTAGGTTGGACCCATCGATAAGTTTACGGATCGGCTTAGACTCACTTCCTGATTCGACTTAGCTATGTCCGTCTGTCCGTTTGTCTGTCTGTCCATGTATTCTTGTAATCAAGGTACAGGTTGCATTTGTTGTCCGATTTTCACAAAATTTTGCATAAGTGTCTATTTTGGTCCAAGGACGAACGATATTGAAAAATCGGTCCAGATTTAGATATAGCTCCCATATATATTTTTAACCCGATGTGCGCTTTTAAAGCTTTAGAAGCCACAATTTCGGTCCAATCCTTACAAAATTTGGCACGAAATGTTTTTTTTAACGACTTAAAATGCTTGCAAAATTTTATTGAAATCGGACTAGATTTAGATATAGCTCCCATACATATCTTTCATCCGATATGCCCTATTAAAGGTGTAGGAGACCCAATTTTGGTGCGATCTCTACCAAATTTGGCATGAAATGTTTCGTATGACGTCCCAATAGGTGTGCAAAATTTCATCTAAATCGGTTCAGATTTAGATATAGCTCCCATATATAACTTTAGTCCGATTTGTCCTATAAAGGCTTTAGAAGGCACAATTTTGATCCGATCTTTAAAAAATATTCCACGAAGTGCTTTTTGTGACGTCCCATTATGTGTGCAAGTATGCTTTGAATTGGCATATTTAGGATTTTGTTCTGGAAAAATGTTCTGTACAAGTTTTTATTTCATTCTCCACATTTTCCCTCGTACGTATTTGTAATTTGTCTTTTATAAAACTGTCCGCCGAACCCCCGGTTTAAATTCTTGAGTTCGTAAAATGCTTCATTTGCCGATTTGAATCAAATGTGCAATACGCTTGTGATCCAAAACACCCACACCAAATACGATGTAGAAGATCCATTTATAAATATAGCCCATATGTTGTGCATTACTCTGATTTGATATCTTGAGCGCCTAGACCCGTCAAGTTTTATCCCATTTGGCTGACATTTAGAATGTGTCACGGCAAATAGATTCATAAATATTTATAGCCTCAATATAAAATGCTTCGCCTTTCCATTTTACTCCTTGAACCCCTGAAAATTGATACATGGCCATCGAGCAGTCATCAACTTACATTTTTGAAAGGTATTTCTGGGATCCACTCAGTTGTGGGTTCATCTTCGGTAATGATCGATCGATGGTCTCCCGCATCTAGAAGGTTGTGAATGTTATCACCATTGGCCTTCGGTGCTGTTGTAATTGGTGACGACATGGTGGATGGACCTGTAGGTCCCATTGCTACACCCTCCACTACATTTGGCAATGAATTTAATGAAATGTTCTTCTTTTGCATTGAGTTAAGTGGAGGAAGATGTGGCAAATGTTGCTGTTGAGGTTGGGATTGCGCTCGGGATAATGCATGGAGATGGTGGTGTAGTTGTTGTTGGGGGTCAATATGGACACCTGTAGCCGAAATCGATTTTGGTACAAACGTTTTAGCATCCATCGTTGGTGACGTCATTGCAGGGGTTGGGGTTGTCGTGTTGCTACCATTGATGTGGGCTAAATGTTGGCTGCTGCGGGTACCAAATCTACGTTTTGGTCTAAAAATTAAAGAAATAAAATTTAGAAGACAATCGTTTACACACTCAGAGAAATTTGTGCTCAAACAAATAGGCAGCAGTAATGTTTTACTGAAATTGCAAAAATTGTCTGCTGTTCTCAGTTAGTAACATGTAGATTGCAGTTACAAATGTCGAAAATACTTTAGAACATGTATGTAACATCATATCTCTTAACTCTAAAGTTTTTCAGAATACAATTTTAGTAAATTTCTACAATTTCATAATTTGTTTAATGATTTCGAATAACAGTCAAATTCGTACACTCAAAGAAAAAAAAAAAGTTTGCTGACAATAGTAAACACTGTCTGATTAATTTTGCTGCTATTACAGTAGTAGTTCTGCAATTTCAGAGCAGCAAGTTGACTTTTGAAAAGTCAGTTGTTTGCTGAAAATTACTGCTATTTAATTATGGAAGGGGATGTTAAAAGAAACCAGTAAGGAAAGACAAAAGTCAGGCGGAGCCGACTACATAATGTCCTACACCATTTTGTCTTCGTACTACTTTTTAATATATAGAGCTTATTTCCAAGTCCATTCAGACTATAATTTACACACTCATCGCAATATCGAATATCGAACCTTGTAAGATTTTCTTACGACGCAACAAAAATTTTGGATTTCTACAGCCTTAAAAAGTCATATCGGATAAAACATACGTATGGGAGCAATATCTTAATCTGGGACGTCAAAAATAACATCTCACGCCCAATTAGAGATTTGACTTTTGGTCAAATTAGATTAGAGATTTGACTTTTGGTCAAATCTCTACAATAGCCTTAAAAGTCCATATTGGATGAAATATATACATGGGAGCTATATCTAAATCTGGACCGATTTGATTGAAATTAGGCGTACGTACTGGGACGCCAAATAAAACACAGCTTGCAAAATGTTGTAGAGATCGGACCGAAATTGTGGCTTCTACAGCCTTACAAGGTCATATCGGATGAAAGATATATATGGGAGCTATATTTGCACATAAAATTTTGCACACGTTTTAAGACGCCAAATAAAACACTTCACGCTAAATTCTGTAGAGATAGGACCAAAATTACGGTTGTTACAGACTCAAAATTCGATATCGGATGAAAGATATATATGGGAGCTATATCTTAATCAGGACCGATTTTGACGAAGTTTTATACACATATGTAGACATTAAATAAAACATCTCGTACTAAATTTTGTAAATATGGGACCAAAATTTTGGTCCTTAAAGGTCCTATCGGATGATAGATATATATGGAAGCTATATCTAAATTTTGAAAGGATTTTTATGAAATTTTGCGCTCATATTAGGACGCCAAAAAAACACCTTGTGCTTAGTTTTGTAGAGATAGGACAAAAATTCTGGCTTCTACAGCCTAAATAGGCCATGTCGGATGCAAGATATATATGGGAGCTGTATTGAAATCTGGACCGATTTTGACGAAATTTAGCGCATCTATGTAGACGCCAAATAAAACACCTCGTACTAAATTTTGTAACGATCGGACCATATCGGATGAAAGATATTTTAGGGAGCTATATCTAAATGTGGACCGATTTTGACGAAATTTTGCACATCTATGTGGACGTGAAATAAAACACCATGTATTGTACAAAATTTTGTAAAGATCGGACCAAAATTGTGACTTCTACAACCTCAAAAGGCCATATCGGATGAAAGGTATATGAGGAGCTATATCCAAATCTGAACTGATTTTTTCAAAATTAATAACGTTCGTCCTTGGGTCAAATAAGTGATGTGTGCAAAATTTTAAGATCACAATCATGACAGACAGACAGACGGACATAGCTAAATCGAATCAGGAAGTAATTCTAAGCCGATCGGTATACTTAACAATGGTCTAGCTCTTCTCCTTCTTAGCGCTGCAAACAATGCACAAACTTATCATACCCTGTACCACACTAGTGTTGTAGGGTATAAAAATAAAATACAAATGTAAATGTGTGTCTCAGTGGATGTTTATAATCACCACTGAATGTATATTTTCCAAAATCATTGTTCTTTAAATTTAGAAACAAAAGGCTATGCCAGTCACGTACACATTAGTAGAGCAATAGCAAAAAATGTGAACGAGCTCAGCCACATTTCGAAATGTATACCAATGGATGGATCAAGTAGCTTTTTTACAGTAATATACCACAAATTAAAATTTCTAAAAACATGCCTAAAGTAACCAAAACAAACAACAGGCAAACATAAAAGATAGCATACAAATTTTTTTCAGCAGATTTTTGTACATTAAAAAGGCAGATTTTGTTTGCTGATTTAGCTGACCGAAATGTTTGCTAATTCAGCAGCCCTATGTTTGCTGAAACAGCAGTAATGTGTGCTTTTCCATTTTTAGCAGACAAAAAACTGCTGTTTTATCAAACATTTTTGCTGTTTTGAATAAGAAATTTGGTTGAGTGTACTACATTCATACTTATGCTTTCAATCAAAAAATTAACACTTAGAATTGTCAAAATACATAAATATTGTATATAGGAAATACCTTAACGCTTGTTTCCTTCAAAGGTTAACGATTTTAAGTTGACCTGGCAATATCTTTTCAGAAACTTTTAGGTGCAGTACCAGTGCAGGGGTCGTGGGCTCGATTCCCGCCAGAAGCCTTGGTCAGTCGCTACCGTGGTATCACAATGGACCTAAAACTGTCTAAGTGAGTCTGTAAAGGACTGTCACTCTTACCTAACCTAACCAAACTTTTCGATAACACTGTGGTACAAAATTTGAAAAAAAATATACAGGCATGCATGGAAAACGAAAATACCTTTAATTTTCGTTAAGTTATTTCATGACGCTCAATTTAGACAAAAAGGCTAAAAACGCAAAATAACATTTCCCTCGCTCTCTATTCTGCTTAAAAGGTACCAAACAATATAAATATTTACTACTGCGAAAAAGGAAATTAAATAAACTTTTCAAAGTGAATAATAACAATAAAATCACTTGAAATAGATGCTTTGGCCTAAAAAAAATCGAACTAAGCCATTAATGACCATTGTACCTGCTTGAGTACAGTTAAGGAAATGGTTCAAAAAAGTGTTTCATTCTGTAAAAACCAGTAAGGAAGAGGAAAAGTCAGGCGTTGCCGACAGTATAATACCCTACAACTACCCTATAAGTAAAATGTGGGAGCTATTGTATATCCAATTCTGAACCAGTTTTTATGGATCTCAGCGGATGTATTTCGTATCAAATTTCGAGCAAATATGTTTAAACTGTAATACAATAACTACGGTTGGCAAAAGACAACATTATTGCAAATTAGCCCAAATCAGACGAACATATACGATATCTAATTTTGAAACGGTTAGAGCAAACTTCTCAGATATTGTGTTAGTCGGCGAGGAAAGCGTTGTGCAAAGTTTGGGGAAGATTGGTCAATAAATGTGCTTGGAGTGAAGAACGTATATGAGAGCTATATCTGAATCTGAACCGGTTTCTATAAAATTCACCAGTAATGTCAAGAGAATCTGTCATTTGTTAATGACCATTTTATTGCATTATTACTGCAAATCGGACGAACATATGTATGGGAGCTATATCTAAATCTGAACCGATTTAGACTAAACTTTATAGATGTTATGGAAGTCGTCGAGGAAAGCGTCGTTGGGAAGATTGGTCAATAAATGCGCTTGCAGTGAAGTAAAAATCGGGCGATACACATATATCAGAGCTATATCTAAATCTGAACCGACAAATTAGCACTTTATTGCAATATTTCTCAAAATCGGACGAACATATATATGAGAGCTATATCTAAATCTGAACCGAATTCGAGCAAACTTCTCAGATATTGTGGTAGTCGTCGAGGATCGGATGAAAACACAAATTAACATGGACAGACAGACGGGCATAGCTGAATCGAATCAGAAAGTGATTCTGAGTCGATCGGTATACTTACTAATGGGTCTATTACTCTTCCTTCTTCCAATCTTCCAAAAACTTTGCACAACGCTTTCCTCGACAACTTCCACAATATCTATAAAGTTAAGTTTAAATCGGTTCAGATTAAGATATAGCTCCCATATACATGTTAGTCCCATTTGCAGTAATAATGCAGTAAAATGGTCATTTGTGAACGGATTCTCTTGACATTTGGCACGAAGTATTTTCGTATAACTTTCGTCATTACTGGTGAATTTCGTAGAAATCGGTTCAGATTTAGATACACCCGATTTTCGGTTCTATGGTCACTGCAACGTACAACGCTTTTCTCGACGACTTCCACAATATCTAAGAAGTTTGCTAGAAATCGGTTCAGATTTAGATATTAGATATGGATTAGCTCCTATATATATGTTCGTCAGATTTTGGCTAATTTGCAATAATGTTTTCATTTGTCCATCGTATTTAATACAGTTTGAACATATTTGCTGGAAGTTTGACTGTTTATTAACCCATGCGAAAACATCCGCCGAGGTCCAGCAAAATTGGATCAGAATTAGATATAGCTCCAACTTTGTACATATAGTGTAGGTGAAGGGTATTATAAAGTCGGCGCCGCCCGACTTTTGCCTTTCCTTACTGGTTAACGGGTCGAATAATTAAATGTTAATGGGTTAAACATGTAGAGCCTACAAAGGTACCACGCTTTCAGTGTAAAAGGACTGTCATTTTAAGCCCTTTACCTGTTTGTTTTTAATGACCCTTATAATGAAGTCAAAAATTTCTCATTTGTTATGGCCTTGGTTGTTATAAGTTAAACAGGTAAACTTTAATGGGATATAACGGAACCAAACTTGTGGTTGTGTTTCCACTAGAGCCCAAATCCACTTGATTTGAGATAATCTCCAAAACCCGTTCCCACTACAATTTATGCGGTTGTTATTTGTCAACAGTGGCGTTTTTGACAGCGTTTTTATTATGATTAGCATTTTTATTGTGTTCAGCATATACATTGAGGTCAGCGATTAAGTTTATTAAATTAATACTAAATTTTATAATTTCAATAAGAAATTGCCAGATGTTAAGAAAAAATGCTGCCCAAAAATCCCAATAATAACTGGCATTCAATGCAAACGTTCTTTAGTACATGGTAAATGATTTATACTACCGGATTGCTGTTCGTCTTGTTATTCAACGCTAAGACCCTGGAAAAAATTTGCACGTTGTTCTTTTGAAATGAGGTTTCTTGAACCGGTTAATTGGCGCAGTGGCAGCCAATTAACCGGTGTGCATAGAAAAATAATTGCTATTTCTGTTTAACTGAAATAAGAGGATATCATTTCAAAATTAGGCAACATTTTAAATATGCAAACGTTTATAGTGTAATAAAGACTGTATCGCGTAAGGTAAACGACGTTGTTCCGAAAGCCATTAACGGAGTATCACCAGATTTAACTGATATTGAACCATCTCCAAGCAATATTATAATCTCCGAAATAGAATTTTCCCTTCTGAAGGAGAATTTATTAAACAACATTTTATATCCCAAGGGGAATTTCAGGATGTCGTTTGGGATTTAGAGTTGTCGAAAGGGCATCCCGAACTTCTAGGTTTCAGACTTAAGCAATGATCGCAGGACGGAGGAAACAACAAGATTGTTCAAACTGTTCGAGCAGAATTAATTTTTGGGTTTTTAATGACATTTTTATCTACAAAATTCAAAAAGAATTATTAAGATATCCCTGTTCGTTTTTTCTTTGGGTTTCTTCAATCTGTATCAGAAAATTGCAGTTTTCCCGTATTTGTTGTTTTTCACAACTTTCAGTGGAGTATTCCAGAGATAGATTCTTCGTAAAATATATGGACCAGTTTGCGATAATGGAAAATATAGGCGACGTATGAACCACGCGCTGTATGAGCTGTATGACGACGATAGCATAGTTGAACGCATCAAAATACAACGGCTGCGTTGGCTAGGTCATGTTGTCAGAATGGATGAAGAAGCTCCAGCAAAGAAGTCTTTTGAAGGCAAACACGGTGGTACACGCAAACCGGAAAGACCAAAAGCCCGATGGAAAGATCAAGTGATGGGAGACACCTCGAAACTTGGTGTCAGAGATTTTAGAATGAGCTCAGAAGATCGAGGCGCTTGGAACGATATTCTACGTTGGGCTAGTAGAACAAATATTCTGTCATAGACAATTAAAGAAAGAAGACATATCAGACTTCGATTGACATCCTATGTAATCGAACGCGCTTTTCTCTCTTCGCTATTTTTTTAATTAGCAGTCAGCTGATTAAAAGTTAACAATAATTATAAAAATATAAAGAGCCCGTTGATGTCATCTAAACGGAAATAATATTGGGGAAATGCCCCAAGATTTAAACAACAGAAAACAGCAGATGTTTCTCGCATCAATAGATACCAATCTCTTTCTGATTAAGATGATGATGATAACTACAGCAGTTACAACGAAGCTGAAGCTGTAGCCAAAATACCACCAATAGTGGTTGATGCAAGCCATAATTTCATGGAAGTGTTTAAACTTCTACGAGCAATTCCAAATTACAGAAGAATGTCAATTGGTACTAACGTGACACCAAACAAATTTAAGCTTATTCTATTTGGTCTACCTAGAATTAGCATTGAAACTATTATCTATGAGTTTAAAACACATTCAACACTGTCCCATTTAATGTAGCTGAAATTAAGACATCCAGGTCAAATTCTGATGATGCTCTTTTCGCAGTTGAATTTGACCGTAATCAAATCACTAAGAAGAAGCTAAGAAATATTAGATTATTCTACAGTATTGCCGTCTAATGGAGAAATCTTCTAAAACAGTCAAAAGGTCCAACTCAATGTTCAAAATGTGCAAAGTTTGGACACGGAGCACCCACTTGTATTGGATGTGGAGGACTCCACGACTATTCCACATGCCAACTGAAGAAATCTCCTGCTCACAGTAAAATTGTGTACAAATATTTTAATTGTATAACAAACAAGAGGAAAAATATTTAACGTGAATATCTCGAAATTCGTCAAAAAGTTTCTTCAGGGGGCAGAAGAGGCAATCATTATTTTATGGATACTATTTCTAAGGTATCCGCCGGTGCATTATGCTAATGCCAATAACCAAGCCCCTTAGTTTTCATACGCCAGAAATGAAATGCCACGCGGAAAACAGGCTCAATTTCCAACAAACACTCACAAGTTGTAGCAAGACGAAGATTATGACCTATCTTATGAGAAAATCATGAACATTTACTTTGAAGCTCTAGATGAATAACAAAAACGCAAAAATAAATACGAAACAAGTAAAAGCGTGCTAAGTTCGGCCGGGCCGAATCTTATATACCCTCCACCATGGATCGCATGTGTCGAGTTCTTTTCCCGGCATCTCTTCTTAGGCAGAAAAGGATATAAGAAAAGAGTTGCTCTGCTATTAAAACGATATCAAGATATGGTCCGGTTCGGACCACAATTAAATTATATGTTGGAGACCTGTGTAAAATTTCAGCCAATTCGTATAAGAATTGCGCCCATTGGGGCTCACGAAGTAAAATAGAGAGAACGATTTATATGGGGTCTGTATCGGGCTATAGACCGATTCAGACCATAATAAATACGTTTGTTGATGGTCATGAGAGGATCCATCGTACAAAATTTCAGTCATATCGGATAATAATTGCGACCTCTAAGGGTGAAGAAGTCAAGATCCCAGATCGGTTTATATGGAAGCTATATCAGGTTATGAACCGATTTGAACCTTATTTGACACAGTTGTTGAAAGTAAAAAAAAAATACGTCATGCAAAATTTCAGCCAAATCGGATAGGAATTGCGCCCTCTAAAAGCTCAAGAAGTCAAATCCCCAGATCTGTTTGTATGACAGCTATATCAGGTTATGGACCGATTTCAACCATACTTGGCACAGTTGTTGGATATCATAACGAAATACTTCGGGCATAAATTCATTCAAATCGGATAAGAATTGTTCCCTCTAGAGGCTCAAGAAGTCAAGACCCAAGATCGGTTTATATGGCAGCTATATCAGGTTATGAACCGATTTCAACCATACTTGGCACAGTTGTTGGATATAATAACAAAACACGTCGTGCAAAATTTCATTTCAATCGGATAAGAATTGCGCACTCTAGAGGCTCAAAAAGTCAAGACCCAAGATCGGTTTATATGGCAGCTATATCAGGTTATGAACCGATTTGAACCATACTTGGCACAGCTGTTGGACATAATAACAAAACACGTCGTGCAAAATTTCATTCTGATCGGATAAGAATTGCGCACGATAGAGGCTCAAGAAGTCAAGACCCAAGATCGGTTTATATGGCAGCTATATCAGGTTATGAACCGATTTGAACTATACTTCGCGCAGTTCATAACAAAACACGTCGTGCGAAATTCCATTCCATTCGGATAAGAATTGCGCTCTCTAGAGGCTCAAGAAGTCAAGACCCCAAGATCGGTTTATATGGCAGCTATATCAGGTTATGGGCCGATTTGAACCATACTTGGCACAATTGTTGGATATAATAACAAAACACGTCGTGCAAAATTTCATTCCAATCGGATAAGAATTGCGCACTCTAGAGGCTCAAGAAGTCAAGACCCAAGATCGGTTTATATGGCAGCTATATCAGGTTATGAACCGATTTGAACTATACTTCGCGCAATTGTTGGACATAATAACAAAACACGTCGTGCAAAATTTCATTCCAATCGGATAAGAATTGCGCACTCTAGAGGCTCAAGAAGTCAAGACCCAAGATCGGTTTATATGGCAGCTATATCAAAACATGGACCGATATGGCCCATTTACAATACCAACCGACCTACACTAATAAGAAGTATTTGTGCAAAATTTCAAGCGGCTAGCTTAACTCCTTCGGAAGTTAGCGTGCTTTCGACAGACAGACGGACGGACGGACGGACGGACGGACGGACGGACAGACGGACGGACATGGCTAGATCGACATAAAATGTCACGACGATCAAGAATATATATACTTTATGGGGTCTCAGACGAATATTTCGAGTAGTTACAAACAGAATGACGAAATTAGTATACCCCCCATCTTATGGTGGAGGGTATAAAAATGCGTGTTTTAGCAATGATGCTCAAGTCATTATTAGCTTCTATTATATAAACATGATATTGTTGCGCTTTGTTTGTTTGCCTGTTTTTGATATCCGAAAAAAATGCGTGTTTTAGCAATGATGCTCAAGTCATTATTAGCTTCTATTATATAAACATGATATTGTTGCGCTTTGTTTGTTTGCCTGTTTTTGATATCCGAAGGGGGGCAGACCCTCCCCTATACCCCAATTTTCAAAAACGCTAGATCTCGGAGATGTGGTCAAATAACCTGGGGGACGCCCTTTGGGCAATATGGGTATCAAATGAAAGGTATTTAAAAGTAGAGTAAGAATCTGATATAGAAATTTATTCCTTGGTACTTAAGGCGCCTCCCCATCCCCCAAAACCCCCCAGCGGGGCTTATTTTCCAATTGGGACAGTATGGATAACAAATGAAAGGTGTTTGGAAGTTGAATACTCATCTGCTACATGCATTTGTGAAAAAGGCAGTCTACGGGGCCTCCCCAACCCCAATAACCCCTTAATCGGGTATGAATGTCCAACGTCATAAAATGAGTATCAAATTAAAGGTTTTTGGGAGTTGACTACGAATCTGGTATACATATTTGGGATAGAGTCTGGGACCGGCCCACCCACTTGATATAAGGAATCAACAATCTGGGTCACGTCCTGCCGTCCTGCCGTCCTGCCGTTCAACAGGACATGTATTCGCGGCAATAAAGACCGAATAAAGACAATAACCGAGCGACCATCTTCTCCCAATAAAAATAACACCAAACTGTCATGTAGGACGACCGAGAATATATTGTTTGCCCTCAAAAGATGTGTCAGAGTGCAATCCCCCTCCCCCTATCCTACCCAAAAAAAAGGAATTAAAAATAATATATAGGACAGCAATAAAATCCCTCTTATTTGAGCCCCATATTGCAATGGTCAGCTAATACTTCTTATATGGGTGGTATTATGGGGGTGGGGTGACCCCATATTGAATATTGATATCAGATTCGTGCTTAACTCCCAAAAACCTTTCATTTGAGCCACATATTGCTATGGCCGTAAATGTTTCCTCTTTTGGTCTTTGGTAGTAGAGTACACTTTTTACCCTCAAATTGGGATGGAAATAGGAGGTAACCTTGAAATATGATTTTGAATGTAGATTACCAAAACAGAATAAATTAATTAGTGTGGATCTGAACGAGACCCGTTGCCCTGAATATCTTGTAAGCCACCTTCAAAATCCTTGACATAATAGGGCCAAACAAAATCGTGCTCTAGCTCGATGCTGATATTATTTAAGGCTCCGCCCCCTAAACTCCCTTCAAACCATGCCATGTTTGCCTACTATGGCAATAAATAAAAGGTATTTAATAGCAGAAAACGAATTTATATCCAATTTTGTGGCCAAGTGTTTGGGGGTCGTCTCACCCTGGCTATTGGGGCTCAAATAAAAGAAATGTAAGAATAGAGCACGATGCTGATATTTTTTTAGGGCTAAGTGCATGAATGTGGCGGGCCACATCCTAGATACCCCTTAAAGTGGACATATTTGTGGATTATAACAATAAGGGGCTCAAATCTGATAACTGTTTTATGGCCAAGTGTCAGGGACGCCTCATCTGAACTTCCCCTAAACCACACATATATACCGACTATAGCAATATGTAGCTCAAATGTGATTTTTTGAAGTATAGTATGAATCGTATATCCACTTTTCACTTTCAGAGTAGTGTTTAGCTACTCCAATCCAACCCCAAAACCAAGAGATTGAAGTAGATCTAACATCCAAACTAAAATAGGCAGACTCCCTCTTACCTTATTTTCAAAAACTCCAGATCTCGGAGATGGGTGGGTCAATTTAAAATTTAGTTAGTTTATAATAACTCAAAAAGAGAAATCCCCTTCCCCTTACCCTAATTTTCATAAACGCTAGATCTCGAGGATGGTTGGTGAGATTTAAGCAAAATTTTGTGTGCTCTCTTATAGTAACCCTAAAAACAAAAATTTGGTATCCAAATGTCGGATGGGATACCAAGGGGGGCCGCCCCACCACAAAACCTACCAAATATATACATAGGCCAATCGAGACAATATGGGACTCAAATGAGAGGTATTTAAGATTACAAAACGTATCTGATATCTAATTGCCGGACCAAAGGTTTTTAACCCCCAAACCTAAACTCCCCTAAATCGGACAAAATTACCGACCATGGCAATATGCGACTCAAATGAAAGGTATTTGCGAGTAGATATTCAAATGTGGGACCAAGTTTCTGGGGGCTGCCCCTCCCCAAAAGAGGAAAAATTTACGGCCATAGTAATATGTGGCTCAAACGAAAGGTTTTTGGGAGTTAAGTACGAATCTGATATCAATATTCGGGAACAAGTGTCTATGGGGCCACCCCATCCCCAATATTTCACCCATATAAGAAGTTTTTGCTGACCATTGCAATATGGGGCTCAAATAAGAGGGATTTTAGAGTAACATATGAATATATTTTCAAGGCCAAGTCACTGAGCGGCCGCCCCATCCTCCAAAACACCCCCGAATCCGTTCATGTTTGCCGACTATGGAAATATGGGGTTCGAATGAAAGGTATTTGGGAGTAGACCGCGAATTTGATATCAACATTCGGGATCAACGGTCTAGGGGCGTCCCACCACCATAACAACCCCCAAATAGGTCCTTTTTGCTCACCAAGACAATTTGGGTCTTCAAGACAGTGGAGATCGAAATTGATGGTTTTTAGAGCCCATACCCCAAACCGAACATATTTGCTGACTTTTGCAATAAGGGCTTTAAATGAAAGGTATGAGATTAGAAAACGAATTTGATATCCAATTTCGAGGCCAATGGCACTATGGGATTCAAATAAATGATATATAGATATATGAGAATATTGCACGATGCTGGTATATTTTCAGGGTTAAGTGTTTGGGGGACCACCCAATGAAAGGGGGATAGGAGAATAAAGCACGAGGGGGTCTACCGCTTTTCCAAAATACCCCACAAACAGCAATTATTTACTGACCGTCGCAATATGCGGTTTAAATATTGGTATTTGGGAGTAGAATACTAATCTGATATCCAGATGTGGGACCATAAATTTGGGGTACCGCTCCTTCCGCAAAACAATACCACAAATGAAAGGTAATTGAGATTAAAAAACGAATTTGATTACCAATCTTGGGGCCAAATGTTTGGGGAACGCCTCATCCCTTAAACTCTCCTTAAAACAATGGCAATATAGGATTTTCAATTAATGTTATTTGAGAGAAGAGCACGATGCCTATATTTTTTTCAGGTCCAAGTGTCGGGGGGATCTGTTCATCCCCGAAAACACTCCTAATGACACTCCATGAGAATATCGGGCTGAAATACAGTCTTTGAAGAATGGATTACATCTAACATCCAAACTTAAATAACATTAAACCCTCCGAGCGAAGTCGTAGTCTAATAGAGATCATATGGGATTCAGATAAAGGTATGCATATACTATTTTCGTAGCATGGTATTTGACTAAAAGCTCTTCAATTGTCGAAAATAAATATTCTAAGGATACTTTTGTTCCATGTAAAGTAAAAGAAGGCGAAGCGAAGCGGACCCGGTCCAGCTTGTATGTTATATAAATCAAATGTTGTTCAAAGTCTTCACTTCATGCACTGGAATGCCCAATGTGTCACAAATCAATCATGAATAGTTCAATTAGAACAAGTCATAGAAGAAAAAGGAGTTGATGTAATTTTAATCAACGAGACATTTTTGAAACCCCGTCATAAATTCAGATTACCAAAGAATAAAATCTATAGAAATGACAGAGTAGTCCACGGTGGTGGAGTATAAATTGCAATCAAAACTACAATTCCTCATCATTTTTTGCCAACACCTGAAATTATCTATCATGGAGATCCTGTCTATCGCTATTAATACTAGCATGCGCCCGATAAGACTTCTGTCAGTACATAACTCCCGAAGATCTAAATAAAATCACCCCAACCAATCATGAATACTTTATTATTGGGGATTAAAATGCAAAATATATATCCAGCTTGGAACTGCCATAGGAACAATTCTGCAGGCAGCATTTTGTACAGACATCAATTACAAAACAATTATTACATATATCCGCCAAACAATTTCACCCGTTTTGGTCAAGGACTTAACCTAGTACAACCGTCGGTAGTTGAAATTTTTCTTACAAATTCCAGTCTGGCAATGCCACCATTAGAGACTCATTCGGTGTTCTGCGCAAGTTCCACTCTCATTTAAAATTTTAGGCAGGATTGAAAACGTGACGTACTTGGTACCTTCATATCGGCGGGCAAACTGGAATTCAATCAGAAATTGGGTTGATGATCAAGTGAACAATAACAGCATCAATCATCGATGACATATTTACCAAAATTACAAACACCCTTCAGACTGCAGCAAATAAAATTCCAGTACGAGCGAAACGCTCCTGGCAAAGAAAACTTTCAAATTTGAGTCTGTATCTAATTGGACGATTTTCGAGAGGAGAGTCTCAGTGAGGAGTCAGGTGGCACTGGCTCTTAATTAAATACTGAGTGCCAATGATACTTGAGATGACAAGGCAAGTTATTAGCGCTTTCAAAAAACCAATGGCCAACATCAGAGTCTGTTCCCAGGTAAGGGGCGGCGAGCGTCGGATCTTGTAGCAACTTGGAGCAAGCGTCTTGCCACAACGAGGGATACGTGTGCAATCCCACAAAACCCATGCGGTTGGGGCGCTGGACCAGTAACCCGCCCCCGGAAAACTGAGAACTACTATGAGAAACAAAGGAATAGTAAAAACGGACCCCCCAACGTTGACGACCCACGCAAACGAAAAAAGGACCATGATTTGAGGATCTGCACCTGGAATGTCCGCACTCTTTATAGAGAAGATACAGTATACACGCCGGCGGATGTATTAGAGAAGTACAAGGCAGATATTACCGCCTTACTGGAAGTGCGATGGACTGGGAATGACGTCACTACAACACCAAACGGTGACAAACTATACTATAGCTGCCATAACACGAGGCATGAATTTGGCTATGGATTTGTGATTAATCGGAGACTGAAACACCTTGTCTCCAGCTTTACTCTGGTGAATGAGAGGCTAGCCACAATCCGCAAAAAAGCCAAATTCTTCAACATGATGAATTTGGCTGTGGATTTGTGATTAGTCGGAGACTGAAACATCTTGTCTCCAGCTTTACTTTGGTGGATGAGAGGCTAACCACAATCCGCAAAAATCCACATTCTTCAACGTCAGCCTTATTTGTGCCCATGCCCCGACGGAAGACAAAGACGAGCAGACCAAGGATATTTTCTACGAGAATATGACCGCTGCTCCGCCCATGATATTAAAATCGTTCTGGGAGATTTTAATGCGAAAATAGGGAAGGAAGACATTTTTGGTCCAACAGTCGGAAAGTTTAGCCTCCACGAGATAAAGCCCAGTAATGGGTTGAGGCTGATAGATTTCGCCGCGGCAAACAACATGGTAGTTAGTAGCACCAGATTTCAACATAAAAATATTCACAAAGCCACATGGGTGTCACCCGATCAAAACCGCCGTGTTTGCCTTCAAAAAACTTCTTTACTGGAGCTTCTTCATCCATTCTGACAACATGACTTAGCCAACGCAGCCGTTGTATTTTGATGCGTGTAACTATGCTATCGTCGTCATACAGCTCATACAGCTCGTGGTTCATATGTCGCCCATATTCTCCATTAATGCAAACTGGTCCATATATTTTACGAAGAATCTTTCTCTCAAATACTCCAAGCACTGCCTCATCTGCTTTCACAAGTACCCATGCTGAAGCTGGACATTGAAAAGCTGCAAACACAACAAATGGCAGCGGCATACTCCACTCGACTGACCCAACTGCTTGATGAAAGCTCTCCTTGTTCCGATGATATAATCGCGCAGTGGCAAACTATTGCCCACTCCATGAAAGATGCCGCGAAATCCTTACTTGGGTACCGGAAGCCTCCTCCAAGAAACCAATGGTACGACCAAGAGTGTCGAGAAACCAAGAATGCGGTATATAAAGCAACCCTGCAATCAGTAGCAACGCGTCAGATGAAGGAGAGGTATCGGGAGAAAAGGGAGGTGAGAAACGTCTATTCTGCAGAAAGAAAAAGGAAATGGAAAGACGTGAGTGTGAGCGAGTTGAGATGTACAGGAGTCAGAATCAAGTCCGGAAATTCTACCAAAGAATTAAACATCAAACCGATGGCTTTGGTGCAGGTACATCCTCCTGCAGAGACAAAGAAGGAAATCTGGTAACTGACACAGATAACATGCTGAGGATATGGAAAGAACATTTTACCCAACTGCTAGTGTCCGATGTTGGCGGCGAAGAGGATACCGCAGAACCAATCCCTAATGATGGTATAGAATGTTCACCTCCTAGCCAGAATGAGGTCCAAGTAGCAGTGACCCAACTGAAGAACAACAAGGCAGCAGGAGCCGACGGGTTGCCCACTGAACTATTTAAGACCGGAGGCGACACGCTGATAAGGCGTATGCATCAGCTTATCAGCGCATTCTGGCTAGAAGGACGCATACCCGATGATTGGAACCTCAGCATACTATGTCCCGTACACAAGAAAGGAGACAAGACGGAATGTGCCAACTACAGAGGAATAAGTGTCCTCCCCATCGAATACAAGATACTCTCAAGCGTACTGTGTGAAAGATTAAAACCTAAAGTCATTGAGATAATTGGGCCCTATCAATGCGGCTTTAGACCAGGTAAATCCACCCTAAACCAGATATTCACACTGCGCCAAATCCTGGAAAAGACTCGAGAAGGACAAATCAACATCTACCATATCCTTGTTGACTACAAAGCCGCCTTCGATACTCCTTTACGTTCAAGGGTATTTCAAGCCATGTCTGAGTTTGGTATCCTTGCAAAATTAATAAGACTCTGCAGGATGATACTTGCTGATACTCGTTCCTCAGTAAGAATAGGAAAGAATCTCTCCGAACCATTTAATTCCAAACGAGGTTTCAGACAAGGAGACAGCCTATAGTGTGATCTTTTTAATATCCTGCTGGAGAAGATTATACAAGATGCATATGTGAATAGATATGGCACACTAATCACAAAAGAACACATGCTACTCGCCTATGCCGACGACATCGATATCATAGATCGGTCACCGGAAGTAGTAACTGCAGCCTTTGAAAGAATCGAAAGAGAGTCAGTGAAAATGGGTCTGGTAGTAAATGGAGATAAGACGAAATGGATGGTTTCAACTCCCAAAAAGTCTTGCACAACCGAGCAGATGAAGAAAATGGAGAAAGTTGGGAAACACAACTTTGAGGCAGTCAGTAACATTATCTTCCTCGGCACCACCGTAACCGAAACGAATGACACCAGTTTTGAGATTAAGCGAAGAATAATTCTGGCAAACAGATGCTACATTGGACTAAGTGAGCAATTTAGAAACAAGGCCACATCTCGGTAGACGAAGATTACAATATACAACACACTGATACTACCCGTGCTGTTATATGGTTCTGAAGCATGGTTACTTGTGAAAGCAGATGAGGCAGTGCTTGGAGTATTTAACAAATATTCTGTCATAGCCAATTAAAAAAAATAAAATAAATAAAAGCGTGCTAAGTTCGGCCAGGCCGAATCTTATATACCCTCCACCATTGATCGCATTGGTCGAGTTTTTTTCCCGGCATCCCTTCTTAGGCAAAAAAGGATAAAAGAAAAACTGTGCTCTACTATTAGAGCGATATCAAGATATGGTCCAGTTTGGACCACAATTAAATTATATGTTGGAGACCTGTGTAAAATGTCAGCCAATTCGAATTAGAATTGCACCCTTTAGACCGATAAAGACCAAAATAAACACGTATGTAGATGGTCATGAGAGAATTCGTCGTACAACATTTCAGGCAAATCGGATAATAACTGCGACCTCAAGAGACACAAGAAGTCAAGATCCCAGATCGGTTTATATGGCAGCTATATCAGGTTATGAACCGATTTGAACCTTATTTGACACAGTTGTTGAAAGTAAGAATAAAATACGTCATGCAAAATTTCAGCCAAATCCCCAGATCTGTTTACATGACAGCTGTTTCAGGTTATGAACCGATTTAAACCATACTTGGCACAGTTGTTGGATATTATAACAAAATACTTCGTGCAAAAATTCATTCAAATCGGATAAGAATTGCGCCCTCTAGAGGCTCAAGAAGTCAAGACCCAAGATCGGTTTATATGACAGCTATATCAAAGCATGGACCGATATGGCCCATTTACAATCCCAACCGACCTACACTAATTAAAAGTATTTGTGCAAAATTTCAAGCGGCTAGCTTTACTCCTTCGAAAGTGTGCGTGATTTCGACAGACAGACGGACGGACATAGCTAGATTGAATATATATACTTTATCGGATCTCAGACGAATATTTCGAGTAGTTACAAACAGAATGACAAATTAGTATGCCCCTATTCTACGGTGGAGGGTATAAAAAATCTAATTGGACAAAGGAAGGTTTTCATTCGTAAATTCCTAAGATGTTAATTTACAGAAAGAGCAACTATTAGGAGCACAATCAAGCTTCTCACTTAATTAATTTGCTTTCACGTTTTTAAAGACATAAACTCAAATTGGAAAAATTTTCTTGACAGTCTTATACCTGGCAACAAAAACTTTGTAGAATAGTAAAAGCCATGGAGGGTATACGTCCAGCTGTTACCCGCATGAAAGTTGAGGGGGCAGATACTCACAACCCTCAGAATATATTTAACGCAATTACAGATGTTTTTGAACGCTCTTACTCTACCACCCAGACCGCGTGTTCGCTTGCTGACCAGAGAGTGGCTCACTGTAACATGATGTTGGATTCTCTCACGGTCTCTAGCAACACAGCTGAGTTCACAAATTTAGAAGAAGTTGAGTATAATGTCAAAACACTGAAAAATAACAAATCGCCTGGTATTGATGGTATTAAAGCTGTTATGTGAAAACAAGTGTCTCATGTTTTCTTAACATCTTGGTTGTAATTTTCAACTGGTGTTTAAGTCAAGCTAATTCAAAAATTCGAAGGTCATCCCTATTCTGAAATCCGGAAAATTTTTAAATCGCCTTCTAGCTACGGCCTATCAGTATGCTGAGCATAATAGCGAAAATATTGGAAACAAGTAAGAGCGTGCTAAGTTCGGCCGGGCCGAATCTTATATACCCTCCACCATGGATCGCGTGTATCGAGTTCTTTGCGCTGTATCTCTTTTTAGGCAAACAAAGAATAATGAATAAGAACTGTTATGCTATTCGAGCTATATCAAATTATAGTCCGATTCCGACCATAAATGAATTGAATGCTGAACATTGTAGAAGTCATTGTGAAATATTTCGGTGCATTCGGATAAGAATGGGCCTTGTAGGGGCTCAAAAAGCAAACTCGGGAGATCGGTTTATATGAGAGCTGTATGAAGCTATAGATCGATTCAGACCATATTGAACACGTATGCGAGAAGCCATTGTAAAAAATTTCTGCCAAATCGGATTAGAGTTTCGCCCTCTAGAGGCTCAAGAAGTCAATATCCCAGATCGGTTTATATGGCAGCTATATTAGGTTATGTACCCATTTGTGCCATACTTAACACAGTTGTTGGAAGTCATAACAAAACACGACATGCAAAATTTCAGCCAAATCGGATGAGAATTGCGCGTTCTATGGGCTCAAGAACTCAAGATCCAATATCGGTTATATAGCAACTATACCATGTTATGAACCGATTTGAACCATACTTAGTACAGTTGTTGGAAATGATACCAAAACACCACATGCGAAATTTCAGTCAAATCGGAAGAGATGTGCACCATCTGGAGGCTCAAGAAGTCAAGAGCCAAGATCGGTTTATATGGCAGCTATATCAAATTTGGACCAATTTGGCCCATTTACAATCCCAATTGACCTACATCAATAAAAATTATTTGTGCAAAATTTCAAGCGACTAGCTTAACTCCTTCGAGAGTTAGCATGTTTTCGACACACAGACGGACGGACAGGGCTAGATGGACTTAAAATGTCATGACGATCAAGAATATATGTACCTTATGGGGTCTTCGACGAATATTTCGAGGAGTTACAAACAGAATGACGAAATTAGTATACCCTTAAAAAAGCATTTGACTCGGTGTGGTTTGATGTTTTAGTCTTCAAATTAAACCAATTAAGCGTCCCAATTTATTTGCAAAAGATTATCAAAGACTTTTTGAACGACAGAAGTTTTGCAGTCCATGTTATTGGTGCACGATCCTCTGCAAGAAAAATTCCAGCTTGAGTACCCCAAGGTTTGTTTCTTTCACCAACTTTGTACTCAACTTTCGTGTTTGATTTCAAAGTACTACAAAAGCAATCGGTTGCTTTTTATGCTGATGATTCTGCTATTATGAGTGCGGGCAAGCCACTGTACGACAAACGCAAAAAGTATCGAGTTCTTCACAAAAATACTTTGATAAATGGAAGATAAAAATAAACGAAGGCAAAACCTAAGCAATAATATTCCCATTTAACAAATCGCCGAAGCGAATTTCCATCGAAGCGTTAGATTTCAATGGATCTGTTATTCCGATATCAGATCCAATCAAATATCTTGGTATACATTTAGACAAGAAGCTAAATTTTGCAAATCATATAAATATCAACCGACACCAGGCATTAAAATGTGGAAGACCCCTTCACCCTTTGTTTAACAAGAAGCCCAACCTTAATGAGAGCAGTGGTGGATGCCCACCACCATTTGTACACCACCTTTCGTTAAAATCCGGTGAAAAATGCATACCTTATGCCCCATAGCAGCTATATCGAAATATGTTTCGATTTGGACCAAATACTAAAAAGTACAAGTTATTGGTTAATTGTGTAAACCGATCTGAACCATATATGACATGGATGTCGAAGAGCCTAACACAACTTACTGTTCTAAATTTCGGCGCCTTTTATGGCCCCAAAACCTTAAATCGAGAGATCGGTCTATATGGCAGCAATACGCAAATCTTGATCGATCTAGACCAAATTGCAGAACTTAACTCACTGTGCCAAATTTGGGCGACTTCGGACAATAAATGCGTGCAAAGTTTCAGCTCAATACCTCTATTTTAAAAGACTGTAGCGCGATTTCATCAGACAGACTGACTGACAGACGGACGGACATGGCTAAATCGTCTTAGATTTAGATTAACTTCGGTGGTGGGCATACAAATAAGTTGCGTATCTACAATAGTGCATTCGTCCCATAATGACCTATGGTTGTCAAGTTTGGTTTCCTCTCTGCTCTAAATCCAACTTGAAGAAATTACAAAAAATACAGAATATAAACCTGAAAATTATTCACAATTTCTGCTCTAGATATTCAATTCGTCTCTTGCACTATTCTTCGTGCACTCACTATCTTGTTTCTAGACTTAACCCAAAGATATGAAAATAAATGTAGATTTTTTTGTAGATAAAAGTGTTCTTAAAAACCCCAAAAAATATCCTGCCCGAATTTTTTTACAAAACACCCCATTCGAGCGGAGATGGTTTCAAAATCGGCATTTTTAAGTAAATTTATTGAAAGGTTACAAATATTGTTAGGTGCAAAAAATTTTTTGCATGGGTTTAGGGGGGGGATCTGGGCCTTGGAAAATTTGAACTCTAGGGATTTTTTCAATTTTTATACCCTCCACCATAAGATGGAGGGTATACTAATTTCGTCATTCTGTTTGTAACTACTCGAAATATTCGTCTGAGACCCCATAAAGTGTATATATTCTTGATCATCGCCATTTTATGTCGATCTAACCATGTCCGTCCGTCTGTCCGTCCGTCCGTCCGTCCGTCTGTCCGTCCGTCCGTCTGTCCGTCCGTCCGTCTGTCCGTCCGTCCGTCTGTCCGTCCGTCCGTCTGTCCGTCTGTCCGTCTGTCCGTCCGTCCGTCTGTCCGTCCGTCCGCCTGTCCGTCCGTCTGTCGAAAGCACGATTACTTCCGAAGGAGTAAAGCTAGCCGCTTGCAATTTTGCACAAATACTTTTTAATAGTGTAGGTCGGTTGGTATTGTAAATGGGCTATATCGGTCCATGTTTTGGTATAGCTGCCATATACACCGATCTTGAGTCTTGACTTCTTGAGCCTCTAGAGTGCGCAATTCTTATCCGATTGCAATGAAATTTTGCCTTTAGTGTTTTGTTATGATATCCATCAATTGTGATAAGTATGGTTCAAATCGGTTCATAACCTGATATAGCTGCCATATAAACCGATCTGGGATCTTGACTTCTTGAGCCTTTAGAGGTCGCAATTATTATCCGATTTGCCTGAAATTTTGTACGACGGATCCTCTCATGACAATCAACATACGTGTTTATTATGGTCTGAATCGGTCTATAGCCCGATACAGCTCCCATATAAATCGAACTCTCTATTTTACTTCTTGAGCCCCCAAAGGGCGCAATTCTTATTCGAATTGGCTGACATTTTACACAGGCCTCCAACATATAATTTAATTGTGGTCCAAACCGGACCATATCTTGATATCGCTCTCATAGTAGAGCAAATCTTTTCTTATATCCTTTTTTGCCTAAGAAGAGATGCCGGGAAAAGATCTCGACAAATGGATACATGGTGGAGGGTATATAAGATTCGGCTCGGCCGAACTTAGCATGCTTTTACTTGTTTAATATAAAATTGCCTATTTTGAAGTATAGCACCCGTTTTAGTTGACATTTCTTGTTAAAATTATTCAAAAAGCATCTACAATATGTCCCCTGTACAGATAAAAAAGAAAAATTTATGTATTTAAGCAAGTTTTTTCAATAAAGACAAATCAATGAAAATACCTTTATTGACAAAAATGCAAAAAATGCACTTTTTCACATTTTTTTGATATCCAAACTGCATAACTTTTAACTGAATAATCTTATGTGGACACATTTTGCGGCAAAGTCGTTGTACATTTTGTCATAAATCTAAAACACGCATAAAACAAGAAATAGAAATTAAAACTCGTATATCCCCGAAACCAGTGGATATATTGTGCACCTCAAGCGGACTTTTTTATAGGGATTTTTGAGCACTATCCAACAAAAAAGGATTTTGAAAATCGGACCACAATAAAGATTTGGCAGCCCCAACAAATTTTCGAAGTACCGAGGTAACCAACTTTAGGAGCCTGTCCAAAGGCGTCCGGACAACCCAGGGTATTGTTGCATTTGAAGGAGAAGAGCCAGACCCATCGATAAGTATACTGATTGGCTAAGAGTCACTTCCTGATTCGATGTAGCTATGTCCGTCTGTCTGTCCATGTATTCTTGTAATCAAGGTACAGGTCGTATTTGTTGTCCGATTTTCACAAAGTTTTGGACAAGTCTCTTTTTTGGTCCAGGACCGACCGATATTGATTTTGAAAAAAATCGGTTCAGATTAAGATATAGCTCCCATATATATCTTTCATCCGATGTGCTCTTTTAAACTTGTAGAACCCACAACTTTGGTCCGATCCTTACAAAATTTGGCACGAAGTGTTTCTTTTAATGTTCCAATATGTGTGCAAAATTTCATTGAAATCGGTTTAGATTTAGATATAGCTCCCATATATATCTTTCATCCGATATGGCCTTTAATGGCTGTAGAAGGCATAATTTTGGTACAATCTTCACCAAATTTGGCATGATATATTTCGTATGATGTCTTAATACGTGTGCAAAATTTCATCTAAATCGGTTCAGATTTATAACTTTCATCCGATTTGACCTATTAAGGCTGTAGAAGGCACAATTTTGGTCCGATCTTTACCAAATTGACAATACAATGTGACAATACAATAAGTGAGCAAAATTTCATCACAATCGGATCAGATTTATATATGGCTCCCATATATATCTTTTATCCTATATGGTCTTTTAAGGCTGTAGAAGGCGCAATTTTGATCCGATATTTACCAAATTTGATACGAAATGCTTTTTGTGACAATGAAATAAGTGTGCAAAATTTCATCAGAATCGGACCAGATTTATATATGGCTCCCATATATATCTTTCATCCTATATGGTCTTTTAAGGCTGTAGAAGGCGCAATTTTGGTCCGATATTTACCAAATTTGATACAAAGTGCTTTTGTGACGTCCCAATACGTGTGCAAAATTTCATCAGAATCGGATCTGATTTATATATAGCTCCCATATATATCTCTCATCCGATGTGGTCTTTTAAGGCTGTAAAAGACACAATTTTGGCCCGATCTATACCAAATTTGGCACCAAGTGCTTTTTTTGACGTCCAAGTATATGTGCAAAATTTCATCAGAATCGGATCAGATTTATATATAGCTCCCATATATATATTTTTCATCCGATATGCCCTTTTAAAGCTGTAGTGGCCACATTTTTGGTCCCATCCTTACAAAATTTTGCAGGAGATGTTTTATTTGACGTCGCACTGCATGCAAAAAATATCATCAAAATCGAACCAGATTTAGGCAAAGGTCCCATATATATTTTTTTTTTATACGTTTCGACTTCTAAGGCTGTAGCAGCTAAACTTTTGGTCCAATTTCTACAAAATTTTTCATGAAATGTTTTAACTCACATCCAAATACGTGTGCAAAATTTCATCAAAATCGAATCATATATATTTTACGCGTTTCGAATTTTAAGGCTGTAGAAGCCACAATTTTCGTACCATCGTAAGAAAATCGTAGAAGGTTCTATTCGATATTCCAATAGGTATGTATAATTAAAGTCTGACTAAATTTTGATGTAAGTGCCATATATTAAAAGTAATACGTAGACTCGGTGGTGTTGGGTATTATATAGTCGGCTCCGCCCGTCTATTGCCTTTCCTTTCCAGTTTTTATACCCTCCACCATAAGATGGGGGGTATACTAATTTCGTCATTCTGTTTGTAACTACTCGAAATATTCGTCTGAGACCCCATAAAGTATATATATTCTTGATCGTCGTGAAATTTTATGTCGATCTAGCCATGTCCGTCCGTCTGTCCGTCCGTCCGTCCGTCCGTCCGTCCGTCCGTCCGTCTGTCTGTCGAAAGCACGCTAACTTCCGAAGGAGTAAAGCTAGCCGCTTGAAATTTTGCACTAATACTTCTTATTAGTGTAGGTCGGTTGGTATTGTAAATGGGCCATATCGGTCCATGTTTTGATATAGCTGCCATATAAACCGATCTTGGGTCTTGACTTCTTGAGCCTCTAGCGTGCGCAATTCTTATCCGATTGGGATGAAATTTTGCACGACGTGTTTTGTTATAATATCCAACAACTGTGCTAAGTATGGTTCAAATCGGTCCATAACCTGATATAGCTGCCATATAAACCGATCTTGGGTCTTGACTTCTTGAGCCTCTAGAAGGCGCAATTCTTATCCGATTGGAATGAAATTTTGCACGACGTGTTTTGTTATGATATCCAACAACTGTGCCAAGTATGGTACAAATCGGTCCATAACCTGATATAGCTGCCATATAAACCGATCTTGGGTCTTGACTTCTTGAGCCTCTAGCGTGCGCAATTCTTATCCGATTAGGATGAAATTTTGCACGACGCGTTTTGTTATAATATCCAACAACTGTGTTAAGTATGGTTCAAATCGGTCCATAACCTGATATAGCTGTCATATAAACCGATCTTGGGTCTTGACTTCTTGAGCCTCTAGAAGGCGCAATTCTTATCCGATTGGAATGAAATTTTGCACGACGTGTTTTGTTATGATATCCAACAACTGTGCTAAGTATGGTTCAAATCGGTCCATAACCTGATATAGCTGTCATATAAACCGATCTTGGGTCTTGACTTCTTGAGCCTCTAGAATCGATCTCTCTATTTTACTTTTTGAACTCACAAAGAGCGCAATTCTTATTCGAATTGGCTGACATTTTACACAGGTCTCAAACATATAATTTAATTGTGGTCCAAACAGGACCATATCTTGATATCGCTCTAATAGCAGTGCAAATCTTTTCTTATATCCTGTTTTGCCTAAGAAGAGATGCCGGGAAGAGAACTCGACAAATGCGATCCATGGTGGAGGGTATATAAGATTCGGCCCGGCCGAACTTAGCACGCTTTTACTTGTTACTGTTTTTTTCGATTTTCTCCCACTTCGCTGCACTGATGTTTCGATAGAAGAGTACGAATCATACTCCCAAATTTAGAATAAAGTTGATACAGTAACGTCCTGTGGGATTTTAGTACGTTTGTATCGCACAAAGTATGTATTTGAACAAAACATAGGATGAACAAATAAAGTAATGTAGATGCGAGAAAGACATATGCCTCTGGGCACCAGCATCATAACATTTAAAGGAACATTCAATTTTAAATAGGCACTTTAGGGTGTAGCGAAGCACACAGGGCCAGCTAATATAATAATAAAACGTTGACAATGAATGAGACACAAATTATCGTTGCAATTATTATATTATTTTTGGTCCTTACAGGTATTTTCGGGGCACCATTTCGCTCCAAAGAATCGACGCACTTACCTTAAAGGTTCAGTCCGTTTGATTAAAAATGTTTTTACGTTAAGCATTTTCAAATGATTGTCACGGCTTCCGCCGTTGCCCGGCTCTACCTCATAGGCATCATTCAGACATTTCAATGTGGCTTCCGATATATGAACACGACTGCAAAATAACGCACCGATTATATGAACTGGGTACTGCAAGAAAAACTTACCCCGGAATTCCACCAGATTCCATATGATTTGCAATAAATACATCATTGGACCATACATCAAAATGCCATTTTTTGTTGCCAAGTACACCACACATGACGGAGCCGCTGTGGATGCCTATACGCATGTTTAAATCGACCTGTGGAGAGAAGAACAATACACATTGTTGGAATCCAACTTTTTCTGGAATAAACAAATAGGAAGGCATTTAGTTCGGCCGGCCGCAATATATTTCCTCCACCGTGCGTTTCGCACTTGTCAAGTTCTTTAACCTTCGCAGGTCCGAATATATTTATGTATGTTGCGGTCCACGATCAACCTGAGCGGGTCAACTACATAATTTAGAGGAAACTGGCATACACATATATCCCAAAATTTCATATTTGTGTTGAGAAAAATTGAAGTAGACAGCAAAATACAAGATCCCCTCCAAACGATTCTCCCCTCCAATAGGCTCTTTAAAGAACTTCTTCACTGGTGAAGGCATGTGCCTGACCAAAGTTTTAATTGCCTGCCTGTTCTTTTACATTTTTAATTTCTGGTTTTTAATGCACAATATTTTGTAGAGTATTAGAATCCCACATGGATGGTTTCGAAAAACAACGTATAAAAAAAGTTAAAATTAAAAGCAACAGTTGAGGCAAATCAAGGTTACTATTTACTTGTACAGAAAATACATTTTTAGCCACTGTAGTAGAGTAGTAGGCTTCTTTATTTTTTGAATAAAATTTTATAATTCACGAGCTGACCCGGGCCCGCTCCGCTGCGCCTTCTTTTACTTTATGTGGAACAAAAGTTTCCTTGGAATATTTATTGTCGACAATTAACGAGCTTTTAGTGAATTAACATGCTACGAAAATTGTATGTCGGTCGACAAACAGTTTAACAATATAAGTGCCTTTATCTGAATCCCATATGATCTTTATTAGTCTTCAAATTTAAGTTTGGATGTAAGGAGTACTCCATTCTTAAAATACTTTATTTCAGCCCGATATTCTCATGATGTCTGATTGACATTTGGCTATGAAAAAATATCAGCATCGTGCTCTTCTCTCAAATACCATTTATTTAAACGCCATATTGCCATTGGTTTAGGGGAGTTAACAGGATGAGGCGTCCCCCAAACACATGGCCCCTTTGGGGGTGTTTTGGGGATGGGGTGATACATGGTCCTACATTTGGATATCAAATTCGTATTCTACTCCCAAATTCCTTTATTTGAGCCCCATATTGCGATGGTCAGTAAAAAATTGCTGTTTGTGGGGTATTTTGGGAAAAAGGTAGACCTCCAGAATTTGTCCCGAAAGTGGGTATCAATTCTTGCTCTACCGCCCAATACCTTTCAGTTAAGCTCCACATTGACATGGTCGGTAAATATGCCCGATTTAGGGGTGTTTTGGGGATTGGAGTGGTCCCCCAAACACTAATCCCGGAAAATATATCAGCAACGTGCTCTATTCTCGTATATCATTTATTTGAACCCCATATTGGCATTGCCCTCAAAATTGGATATCAAATTCGTTTTCTAATCTCATTTAAACTTCTTATTGCAAAAGTCAGCAAATATGTCCGGTTTGGGGTATTGGCCCTAAAAACTATAAATATTTAGTTGCATTTCTTTAAGACCCAAATTGTCTTGGTGAGCAAATACGTCCTATTTGGGGGTTGTTATTGTGGTGGGACGTCCGCTAGACAGTTGGTCCCTAATGTTGGTATCAGATACGTGGTCTACTCCCAAATACCTTTAATTTGAGCCCCATAGTCGGCAAACATGGCCGGCTTGGTGGTGTTTTGGGGGATGGGCGGCCACTCAGTGTGTTGGCTTTAAAAATATATGTCGGATTCGTATTCTACTCTAAAAACCCTCTTATTTGAGCCTCATATTGCAATAGTCAGCAAATACTTCCTATTTGGGTGGTGTTGTGGGGGTGGGGTGGCCCCATAGACACTTTTCCCGAATATTGATATCAGATTCGTGCTTTACTCCCAGAGATATTTCATTTGAGCCCCATATTGCTATCGTCGTAAATTTGTCCCCTTTGGAGGTTGTTTTTGGAAAGAGGCGGCCCCCATACACTTGGTCCCATATTTGGACATCAGATTCGAATTCTATATTCGAATACCTTTTATTTAAGCCCCATATTCCCATGGTCAGTAAATAAGTCCTGTTTGGGGGGATGTTTTGGGGAAGGGGTGGACTTCCATACAACAGGTTCAGAGAACATGTTGTCTTGGCATGGGCGGAACAATGAGGACCACGCTCAGTAGGGCACTGGAGACTATTCTAGATATCCGACCCATTGACATACAGCTTAAATGTGAGGCAGCCACTGCGGATATGAGACTTAGGGCGATGGGAGAATAGATTGAGGATGGGAGCAGCTCAACCCATCGCGGTATAATCGAGGTGGCGATAGTAAACCTGGAAGGAAGGGAAGAGGTTTTCGGTCCGATACCAAAAAAAGTGAACCGTATCGTGAGAGGAAGAAAGGAAGTAAGAAGGAGGTGAGTATAGCTTTTGGTGGTGTCATAACGGGACACATAGGACTACGAGGTCACTTATGTAAAATCTGTGCGGCAAGTGATAGCATGTGGGGAAGATGATGAGACGTTCGAACATTTCCTTTGTCATTGCCCAGCTTTCGCGTCTACCAAATACCGGCACTTAGGTGGGGACATAATACCAGTCAGGAACAACTTAGGGGCGTGGCATGGAAAACAATTAAGAATTTTTTTAGTACCGCGGAATCCTTAACTTAAAATGTTCGTTTTCGAGGTTACTTATAAGTTTTTAGAGCGCATAACAAGCCGATTACTGGCTTAGGTGTATGTCCATAGTGACATGGGGCGGATCAATATCTTTTTTCAACCTAACCTAATCTATTGACAGGCGAGTTCGGTGAACATTTTATTTCACGTTCGGGACCGGTCAATTTGCCTCCTAGATCGTGCGATTTAACGCCTTTAGACTATTTTTTGTGGGGCAGTGTTAAAGCTCATGTCTATACAGACAAGTCCGCTTTAATTGACGCATTGGAAGACATTATTGAAGCATTTATTCGTGAGATACCGGGCGAAATGTTGGAAAGAGTATGCCAAAATTGGACTAAGTGGATGAACCATTTGAGGCGCAGTCACGGTCAACGTGCGGATAACTCAGCACTTTAATTCATTTTTGCACCTATTGTGTAACTGTAATGTGATACTTTCACACGGCCACTTAACCTGTGCACCAGGCGCACCGTCAGCATAGAACGCCTGTGGGAAACATACTCGGCAGCTTAATTGCGGCATCTCTGCCACCAAATGGAGGCTTCAAGAATGACCGAAGAATACATCAACGGACAGTTGAGTTCAGGAGTAGCACGGCGATAGTCAAACATTTATGATCATCGTTTGGAAAGAAAATAAATCGAATCCAAATTTAAGTGTTGTTTCATTTAACCGACGGTTTTTGTCGAATTTATTTTTCTAATCAATAAAGGGATCCGCGCGAAAGTCCTTGCAGTCAAAAACATTATTTTTAAAAATAACTTGTGCGGAAACTGATAATTTGTGAAGTTATTGATAAAATGAGGTTGTCCCTTATATAAAAGGAAAAAGATTAAAATTGCTTTTGTCACAAAATAAGCAAATCTAAACTGGTGTGAAAACTGATAATTTGTGTTTGGAAAAGATTTAGATGATCATCTACATAATGTATGTATGAAAGTGAATTTGGAGAAGACATGCTTCCTCGAAAATGAAGCTGAATTTCTTGGCTATGTCATAAGCTTAGATGGAATACGTGCCAATTTGAAAAACCTAGTAGCGATAAAGATGATTTTACCACTGAAGGAACTGAAAAGCTTTCTCGGCATGACCTTTTATTATAGAAAATTTATAAGGGATTATGCCAAGAGAGCAATACCATTGACTAACCTGACTAGGGGCGAGAACGCACGTATACGAGCTAGTGCTGTGAAGAAAGTGAGCATAGAATTGGACGAAGGGGCTCTAGAGGCATTTAGGGAGTTGAAGCAGCTCCTAGGTTTTGCCGACGTGTTGGCCTTCCAGGATTATTCGAAACCATTAAATTTGACGACAGATCCTTCGGACTACGCCATTGGGGCAGTGCTGTCGCAGGGGTCTATCGGGAAGGTTAGACCTATTGCGTTCATATAGCGTTCGCTCAATCGTATCTCAATGGTACGAGGAAAATAAGTATTTACATCGATCACCAGCCTTTAACATTGTCCCTCAGCAATCGCAATTACAACGTTAAGCTCAAACAATGGAAAGCGCGTATTGAGGCATTTAGGGAGTTGAAACAGCTCCTAGTTTCTGCCGACGTTTTGGCCTTCCAGGATTTCTCGAAACCATTCAATTTGACAACGGAAGCGTGGGACTACACCATTGGGGCAGTGCTGTCGCAGGAGTCTATCGGGGAGGTTAGACCTATTGCTTTCATATCGCGTTCGCTCAGTCGTATCTCTATGGTAAGGGAAAATAAGGATTTACACCGATCACCAGCCTTTAACATTTTCCCTCAGCAATCGCAATTACAACGTTAAGCTCAAACGCTGGAAATCGCGTATTGAGGAGTATAACTGCGAGTCGATTTACAAACCTGGAAAGGCAAATTTTGTCGCCGATACACTATCCCGGCTCAGAACGGAAATGAATGCACTCACAGACTCAATCGTTGCCCAAGAAGCATCCAGACACTGCATCGGAAGGCACGATGCAGTCGGCTGAACAAGACAGTTCTGACTTGATACCGCATGTAGAGTCCTCGATAAACGTATTCAGAAATCAACTAATCCAACGACAGGGGGCTAGTTAAGTTAAGGCTCTTCTATTACATAAACAACAAAACTCGCTCGCCTCTGTGTGAATATACAAATGGTGATGAATTGTTCATAAGTAATAAACATATTAAAAGCAAGGAGAAACCTATATACTAGGAAGAAATTGATTCTCAATATAGAAATGTTACACAGAGTGGAAAGACATTCTACAAATCAGGTAGTAATAATGTCTAAGAATAAAGAGCAATTATTGGTCAAGAGATAAGATAGCTCATGTATAGATATCTAGCCACGCGCGGTCTGGGTGCAAATTGTTATATATTTGTATTCAATCCACCGCATTGGTTCAATTCCAGTTTTCGCGGTGGTCCGGGAGGTGGTATTCGAAGTGATTAAAATCCGCCGAGAATCTATGACTTTAATTTCATGCCATGAATAGGCCATATCAATGGCTAAAAGTGACCAACATGAGCCTTCCTATGTCCTTTGACATAGGAAATAACAACCACATGGTGTATGAAATATTAAAATCAAAAACATTATCCATTGGGGTACACAAATTACCCATAAGAGGTTCATAGTCATGAACAAGTAAAAGCGTGCTAAGTTCGGCCGGGCCGAATCTTATGTACCCTCCACCATGGATCGCATCTGTCGAGTTCTTTTCCCGGCATCTCTTCTTAGGCAAAAAAGGATATGAGAAAAGATTTCCTCTGTTATTAGAGCGATATCAAGATATGGTATTGTGGTCCAACAATTAAATTACATGTTGGAGAACTGTGTAAAATGTCAGCCAATTCGAATAAGAATTGCACCCTTTGGGGGCTCAAGAAAATAGAGAGATCGATTTATATGGGATCTGTATTGGGCTATAGACCGATTCAGATCATAATAAACACGTGTGTTGATGGTCATGAGATGATCCGTAGTACAAAATTTCAGGCAAATCGGATAATAATTGCGACCTCTAGAGGCTCAAGAAGTCAAGACCCAAGATCGGTTTATATGGCAGCTTTATCAAAACATGGACCGATATGGCCCATTTACAATACCAACCGACCTACACTAATAAGAGTATTTGTGCAAAATTTCAAGCGGCTAGCTTTACTCCTTCGGAAGTTAGCGTGCTTTCGACAGACAGACGGACGGACAGACGGACGGACGGACGGACAGACGGACGGACGGACGGACAGACGGACGGACATGGCTAGATCGACTTAGAATGTCGCGACGATCAAGAATATATATACTTTATGGGGTCTCAGACGAATATTTCGAGTAGTTACAAACATAATGACGAAATTAGTGTACCCCCCATCTTATGGTGGAGGGTATAAAAATTACCCGAAATGGGGGTCACAACAATGAATTTTCACCCACTAAAAATATCCAAAACGAGAGAAAACTATACCCATTGAGGTGCATAAGCATGATGCTACAACTAAATTGCCTGTTAAAAAAAGACGAAACAAATAAGAAAATGAAAAAACAAATAGAAAACATTTTAATAGAAATCTTGATACACGGATTTCAAAGCAAATGCTAACCACTTCTAACAATCACAAATATCGCTTGATCCAAATAAACCTGTCCCGCCTCCCCTAACTCCTCTTACCCCACAGAACTAACAAACTACTACTAACTCACTAGTATAGGAAAACATTGATAATTTTTATGAAAACATATGACTTCCATCATCATTTCATTTCCAATAGTTTGCAATTATTTCTTAGGTTTTGCCTCTGTACAGCCAGCCGCACAAGCATATGTAGTGTTCAATTTGGACTCCTCTATTTTGACAATTCGTGATGACTACGGTTGGGTGATAAATGGGCACTTCAAATTAATTCATAATATCGACTTGCAACGTTATGGGGATATACTAAATCGAAAACGACTATATGAATGAGACCACCGGTATCAAGAACATGATCGCATTTCAACTGGAGAAAATTCGCACCCAACATGATGAGCGTAAGAGCCCCAAAATTAAGAGAAGAGAACGCTCGATTAACTGGATTGGAGCAGCTTGGAAATGGATTGCTAGATAGCCTGACCCAAAAGATTGGGATGAGATCCTGCGAAGCCGGGATGCATTAGCCACCATCAGTGCTGATCCTAAAGGAAGCTGTAGGCGAATTGGCTTCAGCTTGTCAAATGGCCAAATGGTCAAATGGTCGTGAACAGCAACCTATTGGACAAGGTGGAGTTGAATCATCTAATAGGTGAAATAGAATTTCTTCCGTACAATAGTGTCATCGAAGGCATCGAGTACAGCGAGCATTCTTTTATATTGATGGCACCCGTTTGCTGTACATACTGCCCATGGCGAATATGGAGGGGACGAGATTCAACCATATAATTGTACGGGCAGTTTTGAAGAAGGACCGGAAGGTTGATCTGATTTACAGGACTATACTATAAACAGAGATGAAACATATGGTGTCAAAGTCGATTGCCTTCATCTGGTTACCGCCATGGTTTGTTAGAAGGAAATGCTTGATAAAATACCAGAGGAAGATTGCTTGCCACGACTTTTGAAGGGTGGGCAAACAGATTGCCGATATGTTATCAGTGCAGAATCAAAGGTAGAATTTCTCAAAGACGGCACAATATTCGCGGATATCTCATACAATCTTGGATAACCTTAACGGTAGCATTTGGTCCAATGGAATGTCCCATCCCGTCGATGGTTCCTTCATTCTGCAGATGGAGAATGAATCTTTGATGATCAACAACAAAATGTATTGGAGTATGAGCATTTCTGGAGTGCAGGTTCTCCCATCGGTACTGACCACCATCACGAACAAACCCCTATCCATAAAGCCTAATTTCGTACGTGAACTTGCATCAACGAATATAAGGCTTCAGGGCTACCTATTCATATTGAATGGGCTCGTCTTGATAATCGGGAGGAAGATAGCAACGTAGAGTAAACTACCAAAATTTAGCCTGTCCATACTGCAACAAAACGCCTCCTCACTTCCTGATCTGTGGGAAGTAGATTTTTAGAGAGTTAACACATCTGTGCTGCCCTGCTTCTGCATTACAAGTCCCGCTAAGTCAGCACTTTTAATCCATTTTTCCGCCTGGTGTGAAACTGCAAAACGATACTTTTACGCCACTGAACCTGTGCACCAGACGCACCGTCAGCATGGAACACCTGTGTTAAACATATTCGGCAGCCTAGTTGCGCCATTTCTGCCAGCAGTTGGAGGTTTCAAGAATGACTGAAGAAGACATCAACAGACAGTTGATTTCGGGAGTAGCACGGCGATAGTCAAACTTTTGTGATCATCATTTTGAATGAAAATAAATCGAATCCAAATTTATGTGTTGTTTAATTTAACTGACAGTGATTGTCGAATGTAGTTTTAATGAATAAAGGACAATAATATGAACCTATATATATATATATATATATATATATATATATATATATATATATATATATATATATATATATATATATATATATATACTAGCTGACCCGGTCCCGCTCCGCTGCGCCTTCTTTTACTTTATATGGAACAAAAGTTTCCTTGGTATATTTATTTTCGACAATTAAAGATCTTTTAGTGAAATAGCATGTAAACTTGACTAAGTGTTTAACAATATATGTGCCTTTATCTGAATCCCATATGGTCCTTATTGGTCTACGAATTTAAGTTTGGATGTAAGGTGTACTCCTTTCTTAAAATACTTCATTTTAGCCCAATAATCTCATGATTTCTGATTTAGTGGTGTTTTCGGGGGAGAGATAGTCCCCCAGATACTTGGCCCTGAAAAAATATCAGCATCGTGCTCTTCTTTCAAAAACCATTTATTTAAACCCCATATTGCCATTGGTTTAGGGGAGTTTACACGATGAGGCGTCCCCCAAACACATTACCCAAAATAGGTTATCAAATTCGTTTTCTAATTTTAAATACCAAATATTGGCATGGTTGAAAAATTTTTATACCCACCACCGAAGGATGGGGGTATATTCATTTTGTCATTCTGATCTTGCTGAAATTTGGGACAGTGAGTTGCTTTAGATCGGTCCAGATTTGGATATAGCTGCCAAATAGACCGATCCTCCGATTTAGGGTCTAAGGCCCATAAAAGCTACATTTATTATCCGATTTAGTTGAAATTTGGGACAGTGAGTTTCGTTAGGCCCTTCGACATCCTTCGTCAATTTGGCTCAGATCGGTTCAGATTTGGATATAGCTGCCATATAGACCGATCCTCCGATTTAGGGTCTAAGGCCCATAAAAGCCACATTTATTATCCGATTTGCTGAAATTTGGGACAGTGAGTTGTGTTAGGCCCTTCGACATCTTTCTTCAATTTGGCCCAGATCGGTTCAGATTTGGATATAGCTGCCATGTAGACCGATTTCTTGATTTATCGTTTTGGGCCCATGAAATGCTTATTTATTGTCCGATGTCGCCGAAATTTGGGACAGTGAGTTAAGGTAAACCCCTTGACATACTTCTGCAATATCGCACAAATCGGTTCAGATTTGGATATAGCTGCCATATAGACCGATATCTAGGTTTTAGGTTTTGGGGCCATAAGAGACGCATTTATTGTCCGATGTCGCTGAAATTTGAGACAGTGAGTTTGGTTAGGCTCTTCGAAGTCCTTCTTCAATTTTGCCCAGATCTGTCCAGATTTGAATATAGCTGCCATATAGACCGTTTTCGTGATTTAAGGTCTTGGCCCCATAAAAGGCGCATTTATAATCCGATTTCACTGAAATTTGACACAGTGACTTATGTTAGTCTTTTCGACATCCGTATCGTATATGGTTCAGATCGGTATATTTTTAGATATAGCTAGTGTACTTTTAGTATTTGGTCCAAATCGGAACATATTTTGATATAACTGATATGGGACATAAGGTATGAAATTTTCACCGAATTTTGATAAAAGGTGGTTTTAGATATATTCCCGAGGTGGTAGGTATCCAAAGTTCGGCCCGGCCGAACTTAACGCCTTTTTACTTGTTACCCTTTTCGGGGTGTTTTGGGGAAGGGGTGATTCCCTAAATATATGGTCCTAAATTTGGATATCAAATTTATTTGAGCCCCATTTTGCGATAGTCACAAAAAAATTGCTGCTTGTGGGGTATTTTGGTGTACTCCCAAATACCTTTTATTTGTGCTCCATATTCCCATAGTCGGCAAACGTGACCGGCTTGGGGAGTGTTTTGGGGGATGGGCGGCCACTCAGTGAGTTGCCCTTGAAAATATATATAGCATTCGCGTTCCACTCTAAAAACCCTCGTATTTGAGCCTCATATTGCAAAGTCAGCAAATACTTACTATTTGGGTGGTATTGTGGGGGTGGGGTGGCCCCATAGACACTTTTCCCAAATATTTATATCAGATTTGTGCTTTACTCCCAAAGACCTTTCATTTGAGCCCCATATGGCTATGGTCGTAAATTTGTTCCCTTTGGAGGATGTTTTTGGAAAGAGGCGGCCCCCCAAACACTTGGTCCCATATTTGGATATCAGATTCTAATTCTACACTCAAATACCTTTTATTTAAGCCCCATATTCCCATGGCCAGTAAATAAGTCTTGTTTGGGGGTGTTTTGGGGAAGGGGTGGACCCCCAGAAACGTGGTCCCACATTTGGATAACAGATTCGTATTCTACTCGCAAATACCTTTCATTTGAGTCCCATATTGCCAAGGTCGGTAAATATGTCCGATTAAGGGATGTTTTGGGGCTTGGGGTGGTCCCCCTAGCACTTGGTTCGACAATGGATATCAGATACGTTTGCTTATCCTAAATACCTTTCATTTGAGTCCCATATTGTCGTGATTGGTCTAAATATATGTTTGGTAGGTTTTAGGGTGGGGCGGCTCCCCTAGGTACCCCATCCGCAATTTGGATACCAAATTTTTATTTTTAGTGTACTACATCTCTGAGATCTGGCGTTTCTGAAAATTAGGGTAAGGCGGAGGGTCCGCCCCCCTTCAGATATCAAAAAATTTAGTACCCTATTTTCACTACGAGATCATCATGCACCATCTGTGAAAATTTCAAGAAAATCGGTTTAACCGTTTCTGAGTCTATAAGGAACACACAAACATACAAACAAACAAACAATTGATTTTTATATATAAGATATATACAATATAATATATATAAATATATATAAAATTTTGGTAATAAGGCCGAAATTATTCATAAATAAAGTATTGAAGACTAATCATATTAAATCATTATTGTAAAAGTGCTAAAATGAGGGGATGTGTCATTTTTGAAATTTTTATTGTATCATTTGTGGCGGGAATTTTTCTTTTATTTGTTAATTTTCAACAATTATGTTTTCAAATAAAACAAAGTTATTGATTTTGCTCTATTTTTAATACTCGATAGAATCTCAGAAAGTAAAACATCCACTCGGTTTAGCTTCCCACTGTGGCTGCAATAAATCAATAATAAGAAACAACTTACATGTGTATGCAATTGCACATCCTTGATGGCCTTTATCATGTGCAAGCCAGTTTCAACACTACAGACGGCGTGGTCTGGACGTGTTTTCCAGTTATCACTTTCAAATTGTGAAACACAATAGTAGCAATCACCCAGCAACTTGACTCGCAAACAATGATTGTCCTACAGAGATGGGCGAAAAAATAAGAGAGGTAGTAAATAATGCCACACTGGAGTAAAAATAAAACTTTAATGAGTGCTGTGGCCATTTTGGTCGTTGACAAAACATATACAGGCCTGTTCTGCAATAGCCAGAATTTTGCGAAATTAACTTTAATTTATGTTCCGGTAATTGAAAATCGCAAAACTTTTCGGCTTCCAATTCGGTCGGATTTGCCTCTGTAAATTGAGAATAAATGTACTGAATGCACTAAAAATATTATATACGATGTATTGCTGCATATCTAAAGATTAAATCGCATCGTAGTAATCCATTTGAATGTACTATTTACATTGAATTTCGACGTATTTAGCATCACTCCAAATTCACCGCTGTCGCTGTTGGTATGTTTTGCGAATTCGTACGCATTCGCATTTTCGTACAAAATGTTGCATAATACACCAGTAAAATGTAAAACTATTAAGGACAACAATGTAAGCTAGTCTACAAGTTTACATCAATTTTGCCCATGAACATTCCATTATGGAACAGGGGCAAACTTCTCACAATGAGTACTGTCCGATTCAAGTTTAAGCTCAATAGTAAGGGGCCTCCTCTTTATAGTCGAGTCCAAACGGCTTGCCGCAGTACAATACCTCTTTGGAGAGAAGTTTTAACATGGCATAGTATCTCGCATATGTCGCTAGCATCAGGAGGGGAAAATAACCGCTGATTATTTTTCTGATGGTCTCGCCAGGATTTGAACCCAGAAGCTCACCGTCATAGTGCTATAGTGGGTTCGCATGCTAATCTCTGTGCTACAGTGGGTACCATGTTTACAAGGCGTTTCCTATTGAATTTAGCAAATTTTGGTATGTGGCTGTGTTTTTGCTATTTTTAACAGCTACTAAAAATGCGCGTGCACCAAATGGTATCCGTCAGAATATGAAACGGTGGTATGGCAAAATAGGTTTTTCGCTTTGCATATTATCATCATACGATTGCGAAACCAAACAGGAACAAATATTGATAATGTAGTATAATTATCTCGTAATGTTAAAAGTGTCTACTATAGCAGATAAAAAGTAATTGACACAAAAAATACGTATGGCGTATGTAATTAGGCAAAATATTTTACTCATTTCTGCTAATGCTGGTTAAGTGTTGCCAACGAAGTGTAATGTAAATAAAATTAAAATCGTACGGAAACCGGAAAATCAACCTGTGCATCGCACGAATTCTTTGATATCCTTTAGTTGAAGGGCATAATTGGACTCTACATACCAAACTTTTGTCAAACCAGCAAAAATTAAAGCTTCTAGGAACCGAACAAGGAGGATCGAGAGACCGGTTTATATCGGATCTATATCAGGATATTGACTGATTTGGAACATAATTGGCACAGTTGTTGGAAGTCGTAAAAGAACACCGCATGCAAAATTTTAGCCAATTGGACAAAAATTGCGACTCAAAAATTCAAATCCGGAGATCAGTTTATATAGGAGCTATATCATACTACGATAGGCAGAAATTTGCATTTTGCGATATCAGGCCGTGCAGTGGCAGGTGACTCAACACCGCCCAACAAACAGGGGGCCGACAACGAGACAATCACGGCATCTCTCAAAATGGACAAGACTAGGAGAAGCAAAGATCCTAATACTAGTATATCAGGCAGTGCAGTAGCGAGAAGCCCAACAAACAGGAACCCAACGACGGACCCATCACCGACTTCAAGATTTGGAATAGGTAAAGATCCTAATATTGAAACATTAGGCAGCTCAGCGAAAGAAGTCTCAAGGCAACCCAACGAACAGGGAGCCGATGATGGTACCATCACCTACTCCCAAGAAGCCCATTTACTTAAGATTTGGAAGGCTAAGATAGGCAAAGATCCTAGTATTGAACATCAGGCAGTACAAGGAATGGAAACCCAACACAGCTTAACGAACAGGGACTCGACGATGGAACCATTACCGACTTTATAAAGAGTCGGAAGACTAGATTAGGCAAAGAACCTAAAACGATGACATCAGGCAGTGCAGTGACAGGAAAGTTAATGCATGAGATCAACGATGAGATCATCACCTACTCCCAAGATGCCCATTTACTGGAGGACCAATGATTGAGGTAATCCTGATAAACCTCCACCGGAGCGAGACTGCTACACACGCTCTGATGGAGAAAATTCACAATGGTAAGATTCATATTGCCTTAATTCAGGAGCACGGAACAAAGTCTGGACTGAACCATATCAACTACCAATTATAATACCCTCCACCATAGGATGGGGGTATACTAATTTCGTCATTCTGTTTGACGAAATTCCTCTGAGAGCCCATAAAGTATATATATTCTTGATCGTCATTATATTGTAAGTCGATCTAGCCATGTCCGTCCGTCTAAAGGGCGCAATTCCTATCCGATTTGGCTGAAATTTTGCATGAGGTGGTTTTTTATGACTTCCAACAACTGTGCTAAGTATGGTTTAAATCGGTCCATGACCTGATATAGCTGCCATACAAACCGATCTTGAATCTTGACTTCTTGAGCCACTAGAGAGCGCAATTCTCATCCGATTTGACTGAAATTTTGCAAGAAGTGATTTGTTATGACTTCCAAGAGTTGTACCAAATATGGCTTTAATTGGTTCATAACCTGATATAGCTACCATATAAACCGATGTGGGATCTCGACTTCTTGAGCCTCTAGAGGGCGCAATTCCTATCCGAAATTTGGCTGAAATTTTGCAAGGAGTGGTTTGTTATGACTTCGAACAGCTGTACCAAATATAGTTTTAATTGGTTAATAACCTCATATAGCTGCCATATAAACCGTATATAAAAATATTATATACGATGTATTGCTGCATATCTAAAGATTAAATCGCATCGTAGTAATCCATTTGAATGTACTATTTACATTGAATTTCGACGTATTTAGCATCACTCCAAATTCACCGCTGTCGCTGTTGGTATGTTTTGCGAATTCGTACGCATTCGCATTTTCGTACAAAATGTTGCATAATACACCAGTAAAATGTAAAACTATTAAGGACAACAATGTAAGCTAGTCTACAAGTTTACATCAATTTTGCCCATGAACATTCCATTATGGAACAGGGGCAAACTTCTCACAATGAGTACTGTCCGATTCAAGTTTAAGCTCAATAGTAAGGGGCCTCCTCTTTATAGTCGAGTCCAAACGGCTTGCCGCAGTACAATACCTCTTTGGAGAGAAGTTTTAACATGGCATAGTATCTCGCATATGTCGCTAGCATCAGGAGGGGAAAATCACCGCTGATTATTTTTCTGATGGTCTCGCCAGGATTTGAACCCAGAAGCTCACCGTCATAGTGCTATAGTGGGTTCGCATGCTAATCTCTGTGCTACAGTGGGTACCATGTTTACAAGGCGTTTCCTATTGAATTTAGCAAATTTTGGTATGTGGCTGTGTTTTTGCTATTTTTAACAGCTACTAAAAATGCGCGTGCACCAAATGGTATCCGTCAGAATATGAAACGGTGGTATGGCAAAATAGGTTTTTCGCTTTGCATATTATCATCATACGATTGCGAAACCAAACAGGAACAAATATTGATAATGTAGTATAATTATCTCGTAATGTTAAAAGTGTCTACTATAGCAGATAAAAAGTAATTGACACAAAAAATACGTATGGCGTATGTAATTAGGCAAAATATTTTACTCATTTCTGCTAATGCTGGTTAAGTGTTGCCAACGAAGTGTAATGTAAATAAAATTAAAATCGTACGGAAACCGGAAAATCAACCTGTGCATCGCACGAATTCTTTGATATCCTTTAGTTGAAGGGCATAATTGGACTCTACATACCAAACTTTTGTCAAACCAGCAAAAATTAAAGCTTCTAGGAACCGAACAAGGAGGATCGAGAGACCGGTTTATATCGGATCTATATCAGGATATTGACTGATTTGGAACATAATTGGCACAGTTGTTGGAAGTCGTAAAAGAACACCGCATGCAAAATTTTAGCCAATTGGACAAAAATTGCGACTCAAAAATTCAAATCCGGAGATCAGTTTATATAGGAGCTATATCATACTACGATAGGCAGAAATTTGCATTTTGCGATATCAGGCCGTGCAGTGGCAGGTGACTCAACACCGCCCAACAAACAGGGGGCCGACAACGAGACAATCACGGCATCTCTCAAAATGGACAAGACTAGGAGAAGCAAAGATCCTAATACTAGTATATCAGGCAGTGCAGTAGCGAGAAGCCCAACAAACAGGAACCCAACGACGGACCCATCACCGACTTCAAGATTTGGAATAGGTAAAGATCCTAATATTGAAACATTAGGCAGCTCAGCGAAAGAAGTCTCAAGGCAACCCAACGAACAGGGAGCCGATGATGGTACCATCACCTACTCCCAAGAAGCCCATTTACTTAAGATTTGGAAGGCTAAGATAGGCAAAGATCCTAGTATTGAACATCAGGCAGTACAAGGAATGGAAACCCAACACAGCTTAACGAACAGGGACTCGACGATGGAACCATTACCGACTTTATAAAGAGTCGGAAGACTAGATTAGGCAAAGAACCTAAAACGATGACATCAGGCAGTGCAGTGACAGGAAAGTTAATGCATGAGATCAACGATGAGATCATCACCTACTCCCAAGATGCCCATTTACTGGAGGACCAATGATTGAGGTAATCCTGATAAACCTCCACCGGAGCGAGACTGCTACACACGCTCTGATGGAGAAAATTCACAATGGTAAGATTCATATTGCCTTAATTCAGGAGCACGGAACAAAGTCTGGACTGAACCATATCAACTACCAATTATAATACCCTCCACCATAGGATGGGGGTATACTAATTTCGTCATTCTGTTTGACGAAATTCCTCTGAGAGCCCATAAAGTATATATATTCTTGATCGTCATTATATTGTAAGTCGATCTAGCCATGTCCGTCCGTCTAAAGGGCGCAATTCCTATCCGATTTGGCTGAAATTTTGCATGAGGTGGTTTTTTATGACTTCCAACAACTGTGCTAAGTATGGTTTAAATCGGTCCATGACCTGATATAGCTGCCATACAAACCGATCTTGAATCTTGACTTCTTGAGCCACTAGAGAGCGCAATTCTCATCCGATTTGACTGAAATTTTGCAAGAAGTGATTTGTTATGACTTCCAAGAGTTGTACCAAATATGGCTTTAATTGGTTCATAACCTGATATAGCTACCATATAAACCGATGTGGGATCTCGACTTCTTGAGCCTCTAGAGGGCGCAATTCCTATCCGAAATTTGGCTGAAATTTTGCAAGGAGTGGTTTGTTATGACTTCGAACAGCTGTACCAAATATAGTTTTAATTGGTTAATAACCTCATATAGCTGCCATATAAACCGATCTGGTATCTTGACTTCTTGAGCCTCTAGAGGTCGCACTTATTATCCCATTTGGCTGAAATTTTGTACAACGACTTCTGTCATGACCTTCAACATACGTGTCAATTATGATCTGAATTGGCCTAAAGCCTGCTACAGCTCCCATATAAACTGATCTCCCTATTTTATTTCTTGGGCCCCTAAAGTGGCTGAAGTTTTACAAAACGACATTCTTTTACATTCATTCCAATTAGGGTCCGGACCATTGGACTATAAGTTGATATAACTCCAATATCATAGCAATTCTTTTCTTTAATCATATGTTTACCTAAAAAGAGATACCGGGAAAAGAACTAGTTTTATGCTAACACTGGTACTCGGCCGTGGACCTGCGTTATTTGCCTTAAAAATTTGAATTATATATTTTCCCCAGAGTTGGCAACGTCGGATGCAACAGTGGTGAGACGGTGGAGTATACAATATCTGGCATCACTTTATCTGCCTTTCGACTCTCCGACACCGCCACCCACGTTGGAGTTTCAACGGCTGGTGAGGAAAGCAAAACAGACAATCGATGAGGTTCTGGATTGGAGGGAACACTCTTTCTCTGACCATCGCTACATTAGGTTTAGAATAGCACGACTAACGCCAAATCCGATTAGCTTCCGGAATAAGTCGAAAACCAACTGTAAAAAATTCGGAAGCCCACTCAGAAGAAGACTTGGGCAAGATAATTCAGATTGTCCAAGCATAGAAGAGATTGACGAAAATGTCAACAGGATTACGACTGCACTGGTGGGGTCCTTGGAAGATAGTTGTCTTCTTCAGGAAAAAAAATCTGCCCAAGAAAAACCCTGGATGATCGGGGAGATTCGCAATATTGGAAAAGAGGTCCGCAGACTTTTTAACAGAGTACGTCGTGAAAAAGCGGAAGTTTATTGGGATGTGTACTACACATGGCTCAAGGAGTACAATAAAATTACCAGAGCGGCAAAACGTGCGTCCTGGAAGCTTTTATGTGAACAGGTCGATAGCGTTGATGACGCCGCCACAGTAAAAAAGTTTCTCTCAAAAACCCATGTCCAAACTGTAACTTTAGTAGACGACAAAGGAGTGAGAGCAGAGACAACGGAGGACATGTTGAGGCTTTTGATGAAAACCCATTTTCCACAGGATACGAAGGGACTCACAGAGACACTGGAATCTTCGAATAATGACGTTGATCGAAGGTTTATAATTACGGAATTTATAGAGAAGGAATCCTTGAGGAGCTTCAAACCATTTAAGTCACCCGGACCTGATGGAATATTTCCGGCGTTACTACAGAAAGAGGCAGACCATCTGGCGCCTCGTCTGGCCAAAATTTTCACAGTGTGCCTAGGACTTTCATATGCTCCGAAAGCCTGACAAGAGGTAAAGGTGGTATTTATACCCAAGCCTGGCAAGGCAAGTTATGCGACACCAAAGGCCTACAGACCCATAAACCTTACGTCCTTTCTACTCAAAACCATGGAACGTCTTGTGGACACCATGATAAAGAGTAGGACATCCAGCGAACTGCTCAAATACAAACATCATGCCTATGTCAAGGGAAGGTCGGTGGAGACTGCCCTGCACGAGGTTGTGCATAAAATAGAAGAATCATTTGATGCCTAAACGTACACACTGGCGGTGTGCATTGACATAGAGGGGGCTTTTAACAATGTGCGGACCGATATATTGAACCAATCCTTAGAGCAGTACCGGGTGGTCCCGGTCCTTAGAGACTGGATAAATCATATGCTGAGGAACAGGTGGATAAATTGTGTGTCCCATGATTGGGAACCGTCTGCTACGCAGACGATGTTAAAATACTACGAAGGGGTAAGGATCCGAACGAGCTATACAGAAGGGCCGAAAAGGTCTTGCATATGGCATATGACTGGGCTAGACCCAGAGGTCTCAATGTGAACCCAGAGAAGACTGAAATATGCCTGTTCACGAGGAAGACGAAGGTGGACCAATTTAACGCACCACGTTTCCTCAATAAGTCGATTTCGATATTACGCCTCAGTAGTTTGGTGGACTGCTATGGAGAAAAAGTGCAACATAAGGACCATACAACAGGTTCAGAGAACATGTTGTCTTGGCATTGGCGGAGCGATGAGGACCACGCCCACTACGGCTCGAAGACTATTCTAGATATCCGACCCATTCACATACAGATTAAGTGTGAGGCAGCCACTGCGGCTATGAGACTTAAGGAGATGGGAGAATGGATTGCGGTATAATCGAGGCGACGATAGGAAACCTGGAAGGAAGGGAAGAGGTTTCCGATCGGATACCTGAACCTTGAAGTCAAGTGCGAGGCACTGCTGCCATCGGCACAGTCTTGGATTGACGGAACCCTAGTATTGCCATCTGGGAGATCATGTTACACGGATGGATCAAAGCTAGAGGACAGAGTGGGCCTGAGGGTTTACATTGAGAACCCAGGGACTGAGATAAGTTTTAGACTGCCTGACCATAATACGGTCCTGCAGGCGGAGATCCGACAATCACGGAATGCGTGAAGTGGTGCGGTGCTAACGCGAGGACATCGAGTGTGAACATCTTTACTGAGAGTAAAATTGCCATAAGGGCAATAACAACCACGACGGTAAGATCACGAACAGTCTTGCAGTGTAAGAAGGAGATTAACGTCTTCTCCGAGGATAGGAAAATCCGCATCGTTTGAGTGCCAAGCCATAACGCAGTAAGGGTAAATGAAAGGGCAGACGATTTGGCGGTGGGGGCCAGAGGACTGCCGTCAATATACTTGGTTAACCCGAAGTCTTTCAAGTCTACGCAGTCCGAGTTAAGAGAGTGGCCGAGGAATGCGCATGCAAAATTGTGGAACAGCGAAATGGTCGGTATGACGGCGAAAATCCTATGGGGGGATCCGGATAGTGAGAAGACGAGGCTATTACTGACAGGAAGCTAGAAGGAGGTCAGTATAGCTATTGGTATCATAACGGCACACATAGGACTACGAGCTCACTTATGTAAAATCTGTGCGGCAAGTGATAGCATGTGTAGGGCATGCGGGGAAGATGACGAGACGTTGGAGCATTTCTTTTGTCATTGCCCGGCTTTCGCGTCTAACAGATACCGGTACTTAGGTGGAGACACAATACCAGACATGAACCAGCTTAGGGGGGTGCTATTGAAAACAATTAAGGATTTTGTAAGTAGCACGGAATTCCTAAATTAAAATTTTCTTTTTAGATGTTACTTTATGGTTTTTAGAGCGCACAACAAGCCGATTACTGGCTTAGGTGTATGTCCATAGTGGCTAAGATTCTAAGACGATTTAACGATGTCCGTGTGTCTGTCCGTCCGTTTGTTGTAATCACTCTACAGCCTTCAAAAATTGAGATATTGAGCTGAAATTTGGCACAGATGCACGCTAGTTAAGTTCTTGAATGGGCCAAATCGGACCATATTTGGATATAGCTGGTATATAGACCGATTTTTTGATAAAGGGTCTAATGCTCGTAAATGCTTTATTATTCATCCGATTTCGCTGAAATTTGAAACAGTGAGTAGTTTTAGGCCTCCCGACATTTGACCCAAATATGGTCCTTATCGGACTATATTTATATATAGCTGCCATTTATACCGATCTGCCAAAAAAGGGTCTGAAGCCCGTAAATGCTTTATTTATTACCTGATTTCGCTGAAATTTGAAACAGAGGGTTATCATTAGCCTCCTGATATTTGACCTAAATATGGATCAAATCGGATTTAGATATAGCTGCCATATAGACCGATCTCCAGATAAAGGGTCTAAAGCCCATAAAAGCTTTATTGTTTAACCAATTTTGTTGAAATCTGAAACATTGAATAGTTTTACGCCTCCTAACATAGGACCCAAATATGGTTCAGATCAGACTATATTTAGATAAAGGTGCCATATAGACGGATCTCCAGATAAAGGGTCTAAAGCCCATAAAAGCTTTATTTTTTAACCGACTTCGCTAAAAGCTTTATTATTTAACCAATTTTGTTGAAATTTGAAACATTGAATAGTTTTACGCCTCCTAACATAGGACCCAAATGTGGTTCAGATCGGACGAAATTTAGATATAGCTGCCATATAGACCGATCTGCCGATAAAGGGTCTGAAGCCCCTAAAAGCTCTATTGATTACCCGATTTCGCTGAAATTTGAGACAGTCTTAGTTCTTCCGACATCCGTCCCAAATATGGTTCGGATCGGACTATATTTAGATATAGCTACCATACAGTCCGATATCCTGATAAAGGGCCTGAATCGCTGAAATTTGAAACAGTAAGCAGTTATCCAAACCAAATATCCCAAGTCCCAAGATCGGACTGTATTTAGATATAGCTGTCATATAGACCGATGTGCCGATTAAGTCGGAAGCTCATAAAAGCTTTATTTATTACCTGATTTTGTTGAAATTTGAAATACAAAATTGAACAGTGACTTATATTTATCCAATTTCACCGGATTGTGACCAAATAGGGTTTTTATATATACCCGAGGTGGTGGGTATCCAAAGTTCGGCCCGGCCTTTTTACTTGTTTTTTTTTTTTTTTATTGTAATACTATATAAACAATAGTAGTGCACGTTTGTGCTGCTGTAATTCAGCTTTTCTTATTCAGGACACTTCACTGAGGATCACTGAAAATAAATTATGGCGGTCCAAGTAGGCCCTCCTTAGATCCACTCTGTTGAAAATTACAATTTTCACAGTTATTGCTTTCGTTTTGCCTCTTATTTGAATGCAACGTTACTAACCACTGTTCATGTTTGTGACAGCTTTCGCTAACAAATGAGCTTTAAATTATGTCCTCTTTAAGACATTATTTTACTTTTGTACCCCAATTAAGAAAAAAAAAAATACATTTTGGTTTCATAAACAAAAATTTTAATTTTAGGAAAAATATTTAGCATTCATTTGTTAAAATAAACCTTTGTACGAAATCACCGATTAGTTGAAGAGGGGACCTCAAATATAAATATATATTTTTTTTAATTCAGCATATTTTAAGTGTTTTTACAGAGATTAGTAAAACATTTTATTGAATAATTTTCATTTTCGATTTTTGCAATTTTGTCCACTTATGAAAAAGGTCAAAGACCTCATGAGCAACACGTCACGAGATGATACACCATATATAGATCTTGGAGGCCACCGTAGCGCAGAGGTTAGCTTGTCCGCCCATGACGCTGAACGCCAGGGTTCGAATCCTGGCGAGACCACAAGAAAACAAATTTTTAGCAGTGGTTTTCTCCTCCTAATTCTGGCAACATTTGCCATGTAAAACTTACTTTCAAAGAGGTGTGGCACTGCGGTACGTCGATCGGACTCGGCTATAAAAAGGAGGCCCTTTATCATTGAGCTAAAACTTGAATCGGAGGCCCTTTATCATTGAGCTTATCGATCTTCCGACTGCTTCGAGAATCACAACCGTATAGTAGGCTAGGTAAAATATATGACTTCGCCAACAGTATTCCTTCGCAAAGAAGAGTAAATTGTTGAGAGGACCAAAGTGAGCGAAGCTTAGAATTCCCTTGACCAACAGCAGCATTAATATGGTCTGTCCACGGCGCGATACTGTTGAATGTCACGACCAAGTTCCTTGAGCGGACTTCGATCTTCAATCTCTTATTAGCAACAACAACAACAGGGTCGCAGGTGTAACGCGAAACACTTTTCTTAATAACCATGTACTTGGACTAAAGGAGATTAAAGTACAAACCATTAGCATTTGCCTATTCATAAATCCTAGACACGTCAATGGTTCAGCATCCTGCACATCATTCGCATACATGTGGGCCTTGAAAAATGAGAGCTGTTCTGGCAGGTCGTTACAAAAGAAAAAATAAAGAAAATAGAATACGACCCAATATTAAACCCTAGAGCACTCCTCGAATAACAGGCAAGGGACTAGAAACAGATGATTTCGAATCCACGGATTGGGTACGATTGGAGGGATATGACATTGTTAAACGAGCAGACGAAGATGAGACACTGCACAGGTGTTTTCACTTTGGTGTCAAAATAGCGTGATCGACTTTATCGCATGCCTTTGATTGGTCGAGGAGAAAAAGCAGGTTTAATTCGTCATTCTCCAAGTTATTTCTAGTATCCTCTACAACATCTGCTAGAGCACTTATACAGCTATGTCCGGGACTGAAACCTGACTGCTTCTCATATAAGAGAGAGTTTTCATTTATATAACAAAACATCTGCCTATACATTATCTTCTCAACGACTTCGGACAGAAAACACGAAATGGAAATGAGCCTAGAGTCCCAACAATTCTTGGGTAAGGGTATAACCTTAGTGTGCTTCCACGCCACCGGAAATGAACCTCTAGTTAAAATACTGCTAAAGATGTGGGTAATGTGTGGCAAAATGTATGGTCACAGTGCTTTAAGAAATTTTGGCTTAAAGCTATCGAATCCAACTGCATTAGATTTCAGCATTGTGAAACCAAATACCACATCGCATTGTTCTATACCCGAGAATTCAAAATCTTCGCTGCTACGATCCACAAGAATCAAATCTAAATTATAGAAACAAGGATCTATGGGGTTTGCTGGCATATTTGTGAAGGTAGCATTAAGCTCGTCCACATCCACATCAGTGAAGTTATCGGGGCCCAAGTCTTCTGAGGTAGTAGTTGATTTTGGCAGATTTTATCAACTTATTGACACTTATTGACAAACGCTTCCATCTACGATATGCAGTGTTTCGGGACTCAATTGCAAGACAAATATCTGTCGAAAGCCACGGTTTAGTCTCAAACGAATGGCCTCATTTTGATCGGGAGCATAAGATCCTGGACAGCACATACATTTCCAGATAAAAAGTTCACCAGATCGCCTACCGGTTCCTTATGGTACAGCACACTCCAATCGATATCAGAAATTAAAGAAGGCAAGTGTTCGTGGTCCAGACTATTGAAATCTCTATATGAATAAGACTCCTCCCTTCTAAAGATCTCAAAGTTGTAGGAAAGAAAAGTTGGGAAACCACTCACTCACTGACATGGACTAAATCTAGATGGGTTCTGTTGCATCCAAGTAGGTAATAGTGAGGTGTTCCACTATTTCCAAGAATCGTTGCATGTCAATGTTTTTGTTTGGCCTAAAGACACAAACAAGTAACAGATTCCTTTCCGTAGCAGATTTTTGATAAACACATATTCAATGCTATCATCAGTTTCTGATGTGGCACACATGCGAATTCTCAAATTGCCGCGGACATAAATCGATGTGCCGCCTCCTCTATTAGCCCTGAAGACCGTATGCCCCTCAAGATTAATGAATGAATCAGGAGTTGTCTCTTTCAGTCACGTCTCTGTATTATTTAATGTGACAAATCCTCAAACCACCCCGTTGTTCTGTCAGATTTCTAATCATATTTTCCGTCTAGTCCCTAGCGGTATGGTTAGCTAGGACCACCATTTTTTAGGATAAAATTATAAATGAAAATTTTACCATCAGTATCGCTGCAGAGGAACAAATGATCGCATTTAATGCTATAAAAGATGTTAAGTAGCAAAAAGTGATATAAAACGTAAAATGTAAAAATTAAATTAGTAAACAAATTAAAAAAAGGAAACAACACAAAAAATGATTTAAAAATAGTGGCGAAGTTTGAGTATTATATAACCAAGTATTAAGAGTATTATATAATAGGAGGACACCGTAGCAAAGAGGTTAGCACGTCCGCCTATCAACACATTGGTGAGGTAATTTGCCATTTAAAAATTTCTCCCCAAAGAGGTGTTGCACTGCGGCACGCCGTTCGGACTGGGCTATAAAAAGGAGGCCCCTTATCATTGAGCTTAAATTTGAATCGGACAGCAGCCATTGATATGTGAGAAGTTTTTTGTCGCCAGTGAGTTTGGGAAATTGACTGCTCGTTAGTTTTAGCAAAAATGCAATGAGAATTCGTTATGGCGAAATCTATTTAAGGCATCTGCATGTTCAATAAAATCAGGATCATCGTTGAACGCCGTGTAAATAAGCTTTTTCTTCTTTTGCAATAGAGCATCTTGCAGTACTCTGTAGTTGGTGTTCGAGTGATTCTCGTTTGCGTAGAATTGGTGATCCGAGTCGAGGCCTAAGAAGGACAAGGGATTTGCCGTATTTTTTCTTTCTTGGAAGCAGACAGTGACTTCAGGAAGAAATTTTTATCATAAGGAGACATAAACGTAGCAATAATAATGGCATCTCTAAAATAAAGATGCCTTATTTAAATTTAATTTCCTATTTACTAACTAAAACGACAAACTGTGTCATATTTCGGTCACTGATTGATTTTATTTTACTTCACTGACATTTCTATGAATTGCATTTTTGAAATTGTTGAAAAGTTCTATATAGGATAGGTTCTTTCAACATTTCGTAGGCGCTCATGAAAATCTTGATTTTTGCCACGTGTTTTCTCCGGCTGCGTCACTGTGTGACGCCTCGGAGCAACTTTAGTATTCGCTATCAAAATCTCACGCCGCAGACATCGCACATCTCTCACCCTTTTTCTTTGAGGTAATTATCGCCATGTTTTGCAAAATCACACACCAACAAGGACAATCCCTTAATAATAGAAAAACCCCAATCACCCGTGTTTTGTTTTAAGTTTCAAACGCACATCTTATTCATTGCGCTATCATGTTTACCACAGAAGGAGGAACGGACGGAGACGGCTAGATCGACTTAGAATGTCAAGAAGGTGAAGAACATATTTTTTTATGGAGTCTCAAATCGAGAGTTCGAGGTGTTACAAACGGGATGACTGGATTAGTAGGTGGGGGGTATAATAAAAATTTAAGTGTGCTTCTGTATTATTGTAGTACCATTTTTTTTTTTAAACAAATTTACAACGAAGTTAAAAATTGAGTTAAGATACATGCATTATATCTTAATATTCAAATTTACTCTATCTAGTGGTGCAGTGTAATGTTCATCGAACATAGCGATTAATTTTTTACAGTAGTTTAAGTAGGTGTTAACTTACCTCAGCAATCCTATCGAAACGTGCAAAAAGGTCATTTAAAATTTTCACAAGTTGTTGGGCAGAAGTTTTACTTGCCAGTTCCGTAAAGCCCTGTAAAAAATAAACACATTATTTCATTCGTTTATGGCTTAATTTATATTGAGCTGAGTAAAAATTAATCAAAATGAGTAAAAATTTTTTGAGTTAGCACTGGCGAATCTTGGGTTTCTTCATTCAGTAGGTTTTGTCTGGTCAAAAGGTGATAGCAGACATAGCTGAGCAAGTAAAAGTTCGTTACATTCGGCTGGCCGAATCTTATGTACCCTCCACCACGCATCTCGTTTGACTTTTAATTTGAATGATTTTTTCAAATACAATGCTTTCATTGGCAGTTTGAAGTCAAAGCAACACACAAGGATAGGTTGAAAAGGGGTTGCAGATATTAATCTGCCCCATGCCACTATGGACATACAACTAAGCCAGTAATCGGCTTGTTGTGAGCTCTAAAAACTATAAAGTAACCTCTAAAAAGAAAACCTCAAGTTAGGAATTCCGTGCTACTTACAAAATGCTTAATTGTTTTCAATGCCACTCCCCTAAGTTGGTTCATGTCTAATATTGTGTCTCCACCTATGTACCGGTATCTGTTGGACGCGAAAGCCGGGCAATGACAAAGAAAATGCTTCAACGTCTCGTCATCTTCCCCGCATGCCCTACACATGCTATCACCTGCCGCACCGATTTTACATAAGTGAGCTCGTAATCCTATGTGTCCCGTTATGATACAAATAGCTATACTGACTTCCTTCTTTCTTCCTTTCAGTAAAAGCCCCGTCTTCTCACTATCCGGATCCCCCCATAGGATTTTCGCCGTCATACCGACCGTTTCGCTGCTCCATAATGTTGCATACGCATTCGTCGCCCACTCCCTTAATTCGGACTGATACGACCCTAAAGGCTTCGGGTTAACTAAGTTTATTGACGGCAGTCCTCTGGCCTTCACCGCCAAATCGTCTGACTTTTTTATTTCCCCTTTCTCCGTTATGGGCCGGCACCCAAACGATGCGGATTTTGCCATCCTCAGAGAAGGCGAGACTGTTCGTGATCTTACCGTCCTGGTTGTTATTGCCCTTATGGCAATTTTACTGTCAGTAAAGATGTTCACAATCGACGTCCTCGCGTTAGCACCGCACCACTTCACGCATTCCGTGATCGCCCGGATCTCCGCCTGCAGGACCGTATTATGGTCAGGCAGTCTGAAACTTATCTCAGTCCCTGGGTTCTTAATGTAAACCCCCAGGTCCACTCTGTCCTCTAGCTTTGATCCATCCGTGTAACATGATCTTCCAGATGACAATACAAGGGTTCCGTCAATCCAAGATTGTGCCGATGGCAGCAGTTCCTCGCACTCGACTTCAGGGTTCATCTCAGGTATCCGATCGGAATCCTCTTTCCTTCCTTCCAGGTTTCTTATCGCCGCCTCGATTTTACCGCGATGGTATGAGCTGCTCCCATCCTCAATCCATTCTCTCATCGCCTTAAGTCTCATAGCCGCAGTGGCTGTCTCACACTTAATCTGCATGTCAATGGGTCGGATATCTACACGTTCTCTGAGCCTGTTGTATGGTCCTTATGTTACACTTTGTCTTCATAGCAGTCCACCAAACTACTGAGGCGTATGCAAGTATTGGTCTTATCTCGCTGCTGTAGAACTAGTGGACTATCCTAGGATTCAGGCCCCATTTCGAGCCTACGGCCCGTCTACATAGTGACCAACATCTGTGAGCTTCTCAGTACGCTCCTGAATGTAACACTTCCAATTCAGATTCTTGTCCAAGATCACACCTAAGTATTTGACCTTCTCAGATATCAAAATCGTCTTATTGGGGAAACATGGTGCGTTAAATTCGCCCACCTTCGTCTTCCTCGTGAACAGGCATATTTCATTCTTCTCTGGGTTAACATTGAGACCTCTGGGTCTAGCCCAGTCATATGCCATATGCAAGACCTTTTCGGCCCTTCTGCATAGCTCGTTCGGATCCATACCCTTTAGAAGTGTTATAACATCGTCTGCGTAGCAGACGGGTTAAAATCCCTCCTCAGTCAGCATCCGTAATAGGTCATTTATGGTGGTCACCCATAGGAGTGGCGATAAAATGCCCCCTGTGGCGTGCCATGTGCCACTTTCTCCCGTATATTTATGCCATGGGACACACAATTTATCCACCTGTTCCTCAGCATATGATTTATCCAGTCTCTAAGGACCGGGACCACCCGGTACTGCTCTAAGGATTGGTTCAATACATCGGTCCGCACATTGTTAAAAGCCCCCTCTATGTCAATGCATACCGCCAGTGTGTACGTTTAGGCATCAAATGATTCTTCTATTTTATGCACAACCTCGTGCAGGGCAGTCTCCACCGACCTTCCCTTGACATAGGCATGATGTTTGTATTTGAGCAGTTCGCTGGATGTCCTACTCTTTATCATGGTGTCCACAAGACGTTCCGTGGTTTTGAGTAGAAAGGACGTAAGGTTTATGGGTCTGTAGGCCTTTGGTGTCGCATAACTTGCCTTGCCAGGCTTGGGTATAAATACCACCTTTACCTCTTGTCAGGCTTTCGGAGTATATGCACGCTGTGAAAATTTTGGCCAGGCGAGGCGCCAGATAGTCTGCCTCTTTTTGTAGTAACGCCGGAAATATCCCATCAGGTCCGGGTGACTTAAATTGTTTGAAGCTTCTCAAGGATTCCTTCACCATAAATTCCGTTATTATAAACCTTCGATCAACGTCATTATTCCAAAATTCCGGTGCCTCCGTGAGTCCCGTTGTATCCTGTGGAAAATGGGTTTTTATCAAAAGCCTCAACATGTCCTCCGTTGTCTCTGCTCTCACTTCCATGTCGTCTACTAAAACTTCAGTTTGGACATGGGTTTTTGAGAAACACTTTTTTATCTTGGCGGAGTCATTAACGCTATCGACCTGTTCGCAGAAAAGCTTCCGGGACGCACGTTTTGCCGCTTTGGTAATCTTATTGTATTCCTTGAGCCGTGTGTAATATACATCCCAATAAACTTCCGCTTTTTTACGACGTGCAGTCGTAATCCTGTTGACATTTTCGTCAATGTCTTCTATGCTTGGACAATCTAAATTATCTTGCCCATGTCTTCTTCTGAGTAGCCTTACGAATTTTAACTAGTTCCGAAGCTTATCGGATTTGGCGCTGGCCGTGCTATTCAAAACCTAATGTAGCGATGGTCAGAGAAAGAGTGTTCCATGGAGACCCTCCAATCCTGAACTTCATCGATTAGATTTTCGGAACATATTGTCGCATCTAATACCTCCTCCCTAATCCTATTAACAAACGTAGCGGTGTTACCAATATTAAGTGTAATTAGGTCGTTAGTATTCAAGAACTCTGCCAGGGTTTGGCCCCGCTTATTAGTGTTGGTACTACCCCACGAAATGTGGTGAGAGTTCGCATCGCACCCATTAGTACCTCGTTTCCTGTCTGTTTTGCTTTCCTCACCAGCCGTTGCAGCTCCGACGTGGGTGGCGGTGTCGGAGAGTCAAAAGGCAACTCTGGGGAAAATATATAATTCAAATTTTTATGACAAATAACGCAGGTCCCCGGCCGAGTTCCAGTGATAGCATATAATGATTGGTAGTTGATATGGTTCAGTCCAGAAACTTTGTTCCTGGTCGTCCATGGCTCCTGAATTAAGGCAATATGAATCTTGCTCTTGCGTGTGTAGCTTTCTCGCTCTGGTGGAGGTTTATCTGGATTACCTCAATCATTGATCCTCCAGTAATGGGCATCTTGGGAGTAGGTGACTTCTTAAGACTGCATTGACTTTCCTGTCACTGCACTGCCTGATGTCATCGTTTTAGGTTCTTTGCCTAATCTAGTCTTCCGACTTTTTATAAAGTCGGTAATGGTTCCATCGCCGGGTCCCTGTTCGTTAAGCTTTATTCGGTATCCATTCCCTGTTCTGTCTGGTGTTTCAATACCAGAATCTTTGCCTATATTAGCCTTCCAAATTATAAGTAAATGGGCTTCTTGAGAGTAGGTGATGGTACCATCATCGGCTCCCTGTTCGTTGGGTTGCCTTGAGACTCCTTTCGCTGAGAAACATTAGGATCTTTACTTAACCCAGTATTTCGAATCTTTAAGTCGGTGATGGGTCCGTCGTCGGGTTCCTTTTTGTTAGACTGTGTTGGGCTTCTCGCCACTGCACTGCCCGATATTTTAGTATTAGGATCTTTGCTTCTCATAGTCTTTCCAATATTGAGAGATGCCGTGATTGTCTCGTTGTCGGCCCTCTGTTTGTTGGGCGGTGTTGAGTCACCTGCCACTGCACGGCCTGATGTCGCAGAATGAACATTTCTGCCTATCCTAGTCTTCCCAATCTTGAGAAAGACAGCTTTGCTCCCGTAGTGAGCAATGCCTTTAATCTTAGCCAAACTTGTCACGATGACTTGATCAATGCCAACCACAAAGAGAGTTCCTTCCTCCTTCCCACTTCTCTGCGACCAAACCTTGGTTTTGCTTGCCCAAGAATCCCAACATGCGTTTCGTCGCAAATTTACTGCCCCATTTCTTGATGAAGACCGTAGCCTTTGTGACCTGGGGGATATCCATCTTTCTCACCAGGTCGAGCTTTGCGCCCTCCCAGGGAGCGTGAATACCTCTGACGAGTTGTTTGACGGTATCAATACATTCCGCCGACGCACAGTGGGCCAAATGGCAAAAAAATTGGAAATAAGTCTACAACTTTTTATCTGTTGATTTTAGCCATACAAAATGTTCTAGACATTTGTAGAGGAGGACATAGGCTTTCAGAAAAGTGCTGTTGTTGGTCCATATCTTTAATACAGGGTGAGCTACAGGGTGTCAAAGTTGACCACTTTTGACTTCTCCAAGCTTCTGGGGGCCATAACTTTTGATCTACTCAACCGATTTACATGATTTAGGACTCTAGAGAAAGAGCTTGACAAGATCTAAAAAACTTATGCATAAAGTACCATGCCATCGTGTACTGTTAAGGAGTTATGAATTGTTTAATTTTAAAATATGAAAATTTGGCCTTGGTTTTTTTCAGTGTTTTTTAAATAACTCCGTCAATTTTAAAGCTATAAACTTCATACTTCACACAAATTATGCCAGCATATGTGTGCATAAAATACAAAAGGAATCACGTGAATATCTTTGGCGGTTTAAAAATGGCATCGTTTTCAATATGAAAAATATTTTTTTTGTCAAAAAATTGCAAAATTTTTCAAAAAAGATACTCCCATTTCCTTTAAGTTTTCGCAAACTTTGGCCATCAAAGCATTATCATTTCTTTCCATTTTCACAAAGTCGAGGTATTAAGAAAAGTTTTAAGTGCTAATTTGGCTAATTTCGATATCAAACAACACCGTTATCTTAAGACCAAAATGGCCAATTTTTTTACTAAACTTCAAAAGTTTCTCACTGGAAAAAAAGTTCCACGGGGATTTTTTCGCTTTTTTTGAACTTAAATGAAAGCTTAAAATGTTCCCAACATTTTAAGGTATGTCTCGCCATATCCTAGCCATAAATGAGATCGTAGCGATCAAAATACTGAAAAAAGTCAATTTTCAAGTAGTGCTATATTCATTGCTAAAAAACAAGTATTACGTCACATTTTATTGCAAAGATGTTAAATAAACTTTTATTTGGTAACACTTCTTCTACAAAACACAAAAAGAATCATGGAAATATCTCTATTCTATTCCATTTTATGGAACCGGCAATAAAAAAGTCAATTTTTCAAAAAAGTCGAATTTCCCAAATTTTGTTTTTGTTGTCCTAATTGCACATGACACACTATAGCCATATTTACGCAACATACCTTATCGTAAAGGAAATTTTCATACCTTTCCAACAATGTATAAAACATTTCTCAACTCGGATTCTATCTACTCTAAAATTCATTTACACTTCATTAAACTCTATATAAAAATGTCTATTTGTGAAATGGAACCTTATATGGGGCCTACACTAAAACATTGATAGATTTGCCCAGGGTTTACAATACAAATGTGTTAGAATAAAAAAAGGTCTCCTGCCAAAGTTTAAAAAAATTGGAATAAAAATATGTGTTTTAGAGCGAAAACACTTCGCATCGGCGTGCGTTTATATGTATATTAGCTACTCCCAAAATAAAAAAGCATTTTAGTTTTGTATTATTTGATTTTATTCTCTACCAAATAATCTAAGGTATCAAAATTTAAAAGCTCTTTAATTTGAATGGCATCGGGATCGTCCTTATCTATATCGTCACATATTTTTGGTAGCCATTTAGTTCTGATGCTGTATAGTACCGGATCAGACGATAACAATAAATATTGAAGTAAATCATAATTTTGGTTAAATTTGGTGCTCTTTCGGGTATTGAAAAGCCGGAACTGTTTAACATCTCTATTACGGGATTCCTGAGCTTCTTCTGTAAGTTCTCCTAACGGAAGTATGTTGTATTCCACAATTTCCTTGCCATGATGTAAGACTTTATGTACTGTCGGTGTTAAAGCTTTCCACGAATATAAATCAGATAAAATGTTTTTTGTGTCATTACTATAAGCTTCAAATTTGGTTGAATTTATCATCTTTTTGCTATTGATTACAGCCAAAATCACTTTGAATCGTCTTAGCAAGTGTTCATCAAGACCGGTTATTTTAGATGTCGATACGGGGTCCTCAAAAAACCGCCTTGCCGAGTTGCCATCATTTGTGCTTCCGTATCCGTAAAGAGGTTTATCTATTATAAGTCCCTTTTGTTTAAACTCCAACTGGATTCGATTCTTCTCTTCCTGCCTCATTTTGTGAAGATCTTGGTTGTTTCTAGCAGAGACATCGCGGTTTCCAGGGCTAGTCCGATATTTAAGGTCATACGATAAATGCAAACAATACTCCATGAATCGAATTCTACAGTGCAGGGGCGAAATACCGAAATTGAGCGCATTTTCGTTTACTAAATTTTCATCAGACTTGTCCTCGAATTGCCCATTCTTCTTGCCACAAATATTGCATCTCCAATTGGACATAACGCCAGTTAATGCGTTTGCCACCTTTCCATCGATCATAGTGAGTTGTAGTTGAAACGAAACTTTTATATTTCTTCCCAATTGGTTTATAACAATCATGGGTAATGCAGCAATTTCTTCCTTTATTTCGTTCACCAAAGATCGTGTTGTGTTCCGGTCTTCCTTTGTATACTCAAACCGAATTGGGCGACATAAATATTTTGACCCAGGTGTTCTATTTATCCATATATCTTGAAATGCATTTTCTTTCGATGATGAAGATTGGTCCTTGTACAATCTCATTCTCAATGGTACTAATGATGCCATGAAAATTGATGCGAAGTTGGTATCTATTTCTGTTTGTTGCTTATATTCGGAAAATCCAGATGATCCATCACAACCCCATTTGCTGATCAAAACCACTTCGGAATTATTACATGTGTTCAACTGTTCTTCAGTAAAATTAGAAATAATTCTAACAGCTGTATTTTCAACAAGATCAGCAAGTTTCACTCTTGCTTTTAATTCGTCCACGTATATATTTGATGGCACCATTTTCGTCCTGGTGTTGTACAATTTATGTTTTGAGGGTAAACAACCCCATCCTTTTTCACGAAGAGCCTTCCTCATTGTTGAGTATTTGTTTCTTGAGAGGCCTAGGTTCAAAATCAGGGCCAGTGCATCTTCCTCCGTGAATTCTGTAGTCGATTTTGGAGTTGGAATACTTTCTACCATTCTCTTTACCCTTTTCGGAGATGCTAATGGTAAAACATCGACAATTCGTCCAACATTTTTTGGTTGTGTTTTTAACAATGCTGTTTTGAACGTATCTTTTATTAAATTTGGCGGATGTGCCGCCAATAGTTCCTCTTGTTTTTTCTTTTTGGTTTTCTCCGTAACTTCGTCGTATGCTTTGCTAGGCCGGCCGGGAATCAGCGGTTTAATTTCAATAAGTAGATCCGATTTCAGCCACTTCTCATACATTTTGAAAAACTTGATTTTTGCGAATGAACATTCTGGCAACCTTCTCTCAAATGATTTGTAGAATTTTTCAAGTTTGTCTAAAGCGTCTTTATTTAGCATTATTCCATATATGTGGTCCAAAGTGTAAACAAGTTCCTTAAATGACTCCGTGTATGATTTGGAATCATTTTTGATGTCCCATACAATTTTCGAAAGAGTGGAATACTTCAGTATGACTTCCATAACTTATAAATGTCCTTTACGCCTCTACAAAATATAATGAAGAAAATTTGGATTTTGTTCAAATATTTATGCAATATATTCACAATTAATGACCCATTTCAGGTATCAGACGCAATCGTAAAAAGGGGTCCAAAGTGCCTCTTTTTACTTACTCTTCTATAATTATTTACCTGGACTCGAATTTGGTTAAAAAAAATGACAATGAATTTTTTATGGGTAGGTTTTTTCACATTCATTGATACGGTGGATTTCCTGGGAATTCGACATAGCGAAACAGGTAACATTTGTCTGCATCAAATCTTAACACAAATATATATATATATGCAGGTATATTTCTAGGTTACTTTTTATTCAAAAATCATCAGCTTACATTAAAAATAGATGTAGGTACTATACAAACGCACGCCGATGCGAAGTGTTTTCGCTCTAAAACACATATTTTTATTCCAATTTTTTTAAACTTTGGCAGGAGACCTTTTTTTATTCTAACACATTTGTATTGTAAACCCTGGGCAAATCTATCAATGTTTTAGTGTAGGCCCCATATAAGGTTCCATTTCACAAATAGACATTTTTATATAGAGTTTAATGAAGTGTAAATGAATTTTAGAGTAGATAGAATCCGAGTTGAGAAATGTTTTATACATTGTTGGAAAGGTATGAAAATTTCCTTTACGATAAGGTATGTTGCGTAAATATGGCTATAGTGTGTCATGTGCAATTAGGACAACAAAAACAAAATTTGGGAAATTCGACTTTTTTGAAAAATTGACTTTTTTATTGCCGGTTCCATAAAATGGAATAGAATAGAGATATTTCCATGATTCTTTTTGTGTTTTGTAGAAGAAGTGTTACCAAATAAAAGTTTATTTAACATCTTTGCAATAAAATGTGACGTAATACTTGTTTTTTAGCAATGAATATAGCACTACTTGAAAATTGACTTTTTTCAGTATTTTGATCGCTACGATCTCATTTATGGCTAGGATATGGCGAGACATACCTTAAAATGTTGGGAACATTTTAAGCTTTCATTTAAGTTCAAAAAAAGCGAAAAAATCCCCGTGGAACTTTTTTTCCAGTAAGAAACTTTTGAAGTTTAGTAAAAAAATTGGCCATTTTGGTCTTAAGATAACGGTGTTGTTTGATATCGAAATTAGCCAAATTAGCACTTAAAACTTTTCTTAATACCTCGACTTTGTGAAAATGGAAAGAAATGATAATGCTTTGATGGCCAAAGTTTGCGAAAACTTAAAGGAAATGGGAGTATCTTTTTTGAAAAATTTTGCAATTTTTTGACAAAAAAAATATTTTTCATATTGAAAACGATGCCATTTTTAAACCGCCAAAGATATTCACGTGATTCCTTTTGTATTTTATGCACACATATGCTGGCATAATTTGTGTGAAGTATGAAGTTTATAGCTTTAAAATTGACGGAGTTATTTAAAAAACACTGAAAAAAACCAAGGCCAAATTTTCATATTTTAAAATTAAACAATTCATAACTCCTTAACAGTACACGATGGCATGGTACTTTATGCATAAGTTTTTTAGATCTTGTCAAGCTCTTTCTCTAGAGTCCTAAATCATGTAAATCGGTTGAGTAGATCAAAAGTTATGGCCCCCAGAAGCTTGGAGAAGTCAAAAGTGGTCAACTTTGACACCCTGTAGCTCACCCTGTATTAAAGATATGGACCAACAACAGCACTTTTCTGAAAGCCTATGTCCTCCTCTACAAATGTCTAGAACATTTTGTATGGCTAAAATCAACAGATAAAAAGTTGTAGACTTATTTCCAATTTTTTTGCCATTTGGCCCACTGTGCGACGCAAAACGCAGCGTAAAGATGTCCCCTCTAAACTCGCAGCTCTTCATCTACAGAGTTCCACATATGCTCAAAAATTCGATCGTTAACTAGATCCTCCACTTTGGACCGAAGATCTGGTGGAATCCTACCGGATGCACTGCATAAGTCAGCTCATCTCTATTGTGCTTCCTTGCCACTTTGGCGTAAGAGGGCGGCTCCTTACCATTCTCAGCGACCATTTTCCCCTTCCGTGATGGCTGTGGCCTTCTATTGGAAGTCACAGTCCTCCATGAAGACTCAGGAGCCGTGCGCGCCATTACTCACTTCTGCTGTCATCCCGATGCCCTCATCTCTCGATTCGGCTGCGATGACTGTTTCATTTGAACAGTCGCTGTCTGAATCAGAGTCAGAAACACCACATTTACTTAAAGGCTGGGGACGAACTGTGCATCCCTCTGGTTTATCCGTCTCTTCCTCATTAATTAGTCTGACGAATAGTTGTGCACTTGAAGCATTACTCTCGACTACAGGTGCGAAGGTACCCACACCTATTGGAGGGGAGGACAACACGCTACGACGTCACCACCGCAGAGGTTGAGTCTCTGGAGTCCATTTCTAGCCTACTACAAAGGATTTAAAAAATTTTCGTAATAGGTAGTACCAATTCTGAGATACGGATATATATATTTTTTCTTTGAGGTGCTAAATAAAAACACGTCCGCTTGAATCAACGGCTACACAATGTTTTTGTGTAATGATAGACTTTTTTTCTTCGGCAAGTCCTCTTCCGTAGTACACATGATTTTGTGCATCTGTTGGAAGTTGTATTGATGGCTTCGATGGTTGAAAAGTGTTCTATCGAAAGACGAAACGCGTCCCATAGTGGTTGGTGTGTGTTGCTATCTTTGGCTTTCCTTTTCCATTTGCAATCTCTGATCATTGAGCTCGTCTCGAAAGAGAAACAAATAAAAATTGTAAAATTTAATGATCTTCGCCCTAACGGCAAAAAACTTGAAAATATGATTTTAGTTTGTGGAATACTGCTGTTAAGAAGCTACCTGAATCATCCATTGATATAAATTTTGAAATGTGGCTGAGCTAGCTCGCATTTTTATACCCTCCGCCATAGGATGGAGGGTATACTAATTTCGTCATTCTGTTTGTAACTACTCGAAATATTCGTCTGAGAACCCATAAAGTATATATATTCTTGATCGTCGCGACATTTTATGTCGATCTAGCCATGTCCGCCCGTCCGTCTGTCTGTCTGTCGAAAGCACGCTAACCTCCGAAGGAGTAAAGCTAGCCGCTTGAAATTTTGCACAAATACTTCTTATTAGTGTAGGTCGGTTGGTATTGTAAATCGGTCCATGTTTTGATATAGCTGCCAAATAAACCGATCTTGGGTCTTGACTTCTTGAGCCTCTAGAGTGCGCAATTCTTATCCGATTGGGATGAAATTTTGCACGACGTGTTTTGTTATGACATCCAACGACTTCGCTAAGTATGGTTCAAATCGGTACATAACCTGATATAGCTGCCAAATAAACCGATCTTGGGTCTTGACTTCTTGAGCCTCTAAAGTGCGTAATTCTTATCCGGTTTGAATGAAATTTTGCAAGACGTATTTTGTTATGATATCCAATAAATGTGCCAAGTATGGTTCAAATCGGTTCATAACCTGATATAGCTGCCATATAAACCGATCTTGGGTCTTGACTTCTTGAGCCTCTAGAGTGCGCAATTCTTATCCGATTGGAATGAAATTTCGCATGACGTGTTTTATTATGATATCCAATAATTGTGCCTAGTATGGTTCAAATCGGTTCATAACCTGACATAGCTGTCATATAAACAGATCTTGGGACTTGACTTCTTGAGCTTCTAGAGGGCGTAATTCCTTTACGATCAGGCTGAAATTTCGCAAGACTTATTTTATTGTTACTTTCAACAACTATGTCAAATAAGGTTCAAATCGGTTCATAACCTGATATAGCTGACATATAAACCGATCTTGGGTCTTGACTTCTTGAAACTCTAAAGTGCGCAATTCTTATCCGATTTGAATGAAATTTTGCAAGACGTGTTTTGTTGTGATATCCAATAACTGTGCCAAGTATGGTTCAAATCGGTCCATAACCTGATATAGCTGTCATATAAACCGATCTTGGGTCTTGACTTCTTGAGCCTCTAGAGTGCGCAATTATTATCCGATTTGCCTGCAATTTTGTACGAGAGATTCTCTCATGACCATCAACATACGTGTTTATTATGGTCTTAATCGGTCTATAGCCCGATACAGCTCCCATATAAATCGATCTCTCTCTTTTACTTCTTGAGCCCCCAAAGGGCGCAATTCTTATTCGAATTAGCTGGCATTTTACACAGGTCTCCAACATATAATTTAATTGTGGTCCAATCTGGACCATATCTTAATAAAGAAAAGAACTCGACAAATGCGATCCATGGCGGAGGGTATATAAGATTCGGCCCGGCCGAACTGAGCACGCTTTTACTTGTTTGTTATTGCTATACTATGTGCACATGACTGGCATGGCCTTTTGCACCAAAATAAAGAAAAAATTAAATATACACTCAGTGGTGATTATAAACATCCGCTGAGACACACATTTACATATTTGTTCTATTTTTATACCCTATATATATATATATATATATAGGGTATAAAAATAGAACACATATATAAATATATATATTGGTTTGCCCAAAAAGTAATTGCGGATTTTTCATATAGTCGGCGTTGACAAATTTTTTCACAGCTTGTGACTTTGTAATTGCATTCTTTCTTCTGTCAGTTATCAGCTGTTACTTTTAGCTTTTATTTTATTAAACTTCATTCTAAGTTTTATTAAAAATGCATTTACTTTCTTTTAAAAAATCCGCAATTACTTTTTGGGCAACCCAATATATACATTCTTGATCGTCATGACATTTCAAGTCGATCCAGTCCATGTCAGTCCGTCTGTCTGTCGAAAGCAAGCTAACTTTCGAAGTAAGAAGAAGAGTAAAGCTAGCCGCCTGAAATTTTGCACAAATACTTCTTATTAGTGTAGGTCGAATGGGATTGTAAATGGGCTATATCGGCCCATGTTTTGATATAGCTGCCATATAAACCGATCTTGGATCTTGACTTCTTGAACCACTAGACAGCACAATTCTTCTCCGATTTGGCTGAAATTTTGCATGATTTGTTTTATTATGGCTTCCAACAACTGTGATAAGTATGGTTGAAATCGGTCCATAACGTGATATAGCTGTCATATGAACCTATCTGGGGTTTTGATTTCTTGAGCCTCTAGAGGGCGCAATTTCTATCCGATTTGACTGAAATTTTGCACGACGTGTTAGTATATGACTTCCAAGAACTGTGCTAAGTATGCCTTAAATCGGTTCATAGCCTGATATAGCTGCCAATTAAACGGATCTCTTGGCGCAATTCTTATCCGATATGGCTGAAATTTTGCACGAGGTGTTTTGTTATGACTTCTAAAAACTTTGTCAAATATGATTCAAATCGATCAATAACCTGATATAGCTGTCATTTAAACCGATCTGGGATCTTTATTTCTTGAGCCTGCAGGGGTCGTAATTATTATCCGATTTGGCTGAAATTGTGTACAACGGCTTCTCCCATGACCTTCAACATATGTTTTAAATATGGTCCGAATCGGTCTATAGCCTTAGCACGCTTTTACTTGTTTCTTCTAACATCCCCTTCATAAATAAGCAGCAGTCATTTTCAGCAAACAACAGACTGTTCAGCAGTAATCCTGTTACTCTGCTGTCATAGCAGAACTACTGCTACAATAGCAGCAAAATTAACTACTTATATTCAGCAGACAGTGTTTGGTATTTTCACCAAACTTTTTTCCATGAGTTTATGTCTATGTGAAATTTAGTTATTAATTAGTTCATACAATCGAAAATTTCGCGGCTGCAGACCAGAGGGTAATCTGCGTAAAAATCAGCGTAAAAATCTAAGACGATCTAGCTGTGTCCGTCCTGTCTGTTGAAATCACGCTACAGTCTTTAAAAATAGAGATATTGAGCTGAAACTTTGCACAGATTCTTTTTTTCTCTATAAGCAGGTTAACTTCGAAGATGGGCTATATCGGACCGATCCGCCGATTTTGTGTCTTAGGCCCATAAAAGTCACATTTATTATCCGATTTTGCTGAGATTTTGGACAGTGAGTTATGTTAGGCCCTTCGACATCTATCTTTACTTTGTCCCAGATTTGGATATAGCCGCCATTTAGACCGATCTCTCGATTTAAGGTTTTCTGCCCATAAAATGCGCATTTATTGTCCGATTTGGCCGAAATTTGAGACAGTGAGTTGTGTTAGGCTCTTCGACATTTTTCTGAAACTTGGCCCAAATCGGTCCAGATTTGGATATAGCTGCCATATAGACCGATACCTCGATTCAAAGTCTTGGCCCCACAAAAGGCGCATTTATAATCCGATTTCACTGAAATTTGCCAAAGTGACTTATGTTAGGCTTCTCGACATCCGTGTCGTATATGGTTCAGATCGGTTTATTTTTAGATAAAGCTACTTAAAAGATCAATATTTTGTTATACACAATTGAACAATAACTTTTACTTATTACTATTTGGTCCAAATCGGAACATATTTCGATATAGCTGCTATGGGGTATGCATTTTTTTTACCGGATTTTGACGAAAGGTGGTTTACAGTTATACCCGAGGTAGTGGGTATCCAAAGTTCGACCCGGACGAATTTGACGCCCTTTAATTGTTTTTTAAAGTTACGCAGAAAAATTTTATTTTTGCTTTGTAATAGCATTTGAGTGGCTTCCTAGATCGCGGTTTCGTTTGGATCCACCCAAACTCGTCGGTAGGATATGTCAAAAAGGTATGTATTCTTGGTTGAAACTATGCTCTTAAAAGTATTTTCATTTGTAGCGCTGCAAGAAAGAAAATTACTCCACATCATATGTTTCTACCAAATGAAGATACAACTATTACAAACAAACACACTTGCCCAATTAGGATATAGTGTAATATGCATGTTGTTAAAGTATTTAAGGCTATAGTCAACTTTTTACCATCTAAAAAAAGCAGAAAATGGTTGCTGTTGCAGCAAAAAATTCTTGCCGTCCTACTTTCAGCAGATTTTCTGTTGTTACAGCAATTTTGTAACCACCTTAAATAGCAATCGGCGAAATAAATACTAATACTATATGTATGCTTCTAAATAAAAACTACGCATAAAATAGGCATTTTTATGCTATTTTATATTTTTTATGGTCTGAAAACAGCAGAAAATGTTTTCTGTTTTAGCAAATAATTACTGCAGTCCCGTTTTATACACACACTGATAATAGCAAAACCTGTGTTTTAACTGTTCGTAATTAATTTCGCTGCTACGAGTATTTCAGCAATATTTCTTCTGTTAAAGCAAAATATTATCAATGTTATGGTGGTTTAGTTTTTGAAAAAGAAAATGTTACACTAATGTTGCTCTTATGCGAGACAACATTTTGCAAATGTCGCCCCAACCCTCACATAGTGTTACACTTTTAGCATTTTCAATCGAACATGGTCATATGTCCACATAATAATCCAAATAATACGGTAAACATCGCATCCTCGTCTTTGGATTAAGAACTTTCGAGCAATACATCTAACATGTCGTTAGCTAAATATTTATACATCTCTTTAAAATATTTTACCGCTTGTTTGCAAACATTCAACACATTTTTGTCTTCTTCTTCTGTTCAAACAAAATTTTCTTGCGTGATGGCAGGTGATTTTAAGTGCTACATTCTCCATCGTAGACTTGGTGCGGTGTCAGAAATGCAAAATTATTCCACACCCTGTAGGCAGCACCATTACAAAAGAAAACTACACCCAGTGGTGTGGTTACATATTTTTCGACAAACGAACACAAAATTTCAATTTCAGTACAACATATCGAAAAATGCTACACTTTTTTGGACAATCGAAATCACCATTCGAATAGCAGAGTGGCTGCTCTGTTATTTGCTGAGAATGCCCGCTGCTCAATATGTTTTATGATTCTAAGTCATATTAAAATGGTTAGGTTAGGTAAGGTAAAAGTGGCAATCTGCCATCAGACTCACTTAGACGTTTTCGTCCATTGTGATACCACAGGAACAGAAAAAGGGAGATGCCTTCTACCGTTTAACCATCTAGATCGCTCTTAAAAGCCCAATAACTTGCGAATGTTCCCATCTGTTAAATCAGACAGGTTCTCAAAGAAATGAGAAACTAAAGTGGAAGTCCTTCTGACCGCCAGTGCGGGACACACACAGAAGGTGTTCTATAGTCTCTTTTTCTTCGATGTCCTCACAGCGTCTACAAAAGTTGTTGCTGACAACATTAAGTCTGTCAGCATGTTTTCCGATTAGACAGTGACATCTCATGACGGACACAATGACTGAGACGTCTGTTCTTGCCAGTCTGTTCTTCTCCAGGGAACTAATGGCTGTCGGCTGCCTGAGAAGATATTCCACCACTTCCTTAATTGCAAGGATTTCCGCTTGATACACACTGCAGTGGTCGGCTAACCATTTCAATATGATTACTTCTAGATCTTTAGAGTACACCCCAAAGGCCACCTGGTTGTCTAGTTTGGAACCATCCGTATAAAAATCTATGTAACTTCTATTACCAGAGATATCGTGGTTCTTACCGGTTCTCTCAGGAATAGTGGTGCAGTACTTTTTATCAAATAGCGGCTTAGGTAGGGTGTAATCTACACTGCCTGGAACATCGGACATTGCATCAAGGATAACATAGTGACCATAGCCGCGGTCATGTGACCAAAGAGAAAGCTTCCTTTGCCTCACGGCAGTGTTCGAAGCAATTTGTCTAGCCACAATGTCCAGAGGCAGTGTAGCATTAAATAAATTCAGTGCATAAGACGATGTCGTCCTCAGTGCGGCTGTGCTGCACAAACAAGCCTAGAAATTACAACTCTTTCATGATTGACGTTGGTTTTACATTATTGTAAGAACCATCAAGAAATGCTACCATTGTATATTCCTTGATAGTGAGAGAACCCCCTATGTAGTCGACTAGGTCGTGAAGGGCTGTTTCAATGGACTTGCCTTTACTATATGCATGCTGCTGCCAAGACATGCGATCTCCAGGGATCTTTGCCCTATGATATGTTTCTTGTAATCTCTCAAGTGTCTTCAGCTTAAATGATGAGAGACTAATAGGACGAAAATCTTTCGCCTTCGTGTGGTAAGGTTTTCTTGCTATCGGAATGAAAATAACCTTCGTGTCCCTCCATCCCACAGGTATATATGACATGCTGAAAAACTAGAGTATATCTCCCTAAGCCAAGGAACCAGTCCATCAGACACAGCTTGTAATTCAAACGGTGATACATCATCAGGGCCTGGCGACTTAAAGGAGTCGAAACTTTTTATCGCCCAAAGGATTTTCGGCTCGGACACAATTTCCTCCTAGCTAATGAATACCAGTGACAACCTCTCCTGGCCCCACGTTGTCCGTTGGGGAATTTTCCGGGAAATGTGTATCAACGAGTAGTTTTAGTGTTTCCTCAGTAGACATTGTTCGTACATTCTCTGACTTCTGAATATACCACACCGTAATATGTCTCGGGAACAGAATCTTATTTAGTCTAGAGGCCTCAGACGATTCTCCACGGAGCTACAGAATTCCACCCAGGATTTGTTTTGTGCCTTTCTCAGCTCGCCCTTATATTTTCTTAGCTCAGCCTTATAGATTTCCCTATCGTGTGGTGTTCTTGTGGCTTTCGTCCTGTTGATGAGTTTACTGCAGTCCTTTCTTAGACCAAGCACCTCTGGGCTTCACCATGGCGGTCGCTGTTTGCCTCTTGGCTTGACACTAGGACATTCTGACACAAGCGAGTCATTCAGGGCCTTCGTGATCCACTTGACCATTATGTCCATATCCTGCGCAATTTGTGCCGAAATTTATGCCAATCCGCCTTTCTTCTGTTTAGCCGAGGAATAATTTCTGCAGTATTTACCCTAAGGCTGAAACTCAGAGAAGCTGTGGTCATCCAACACTTCCCAGTCGCATATTTTGAGCTTATATCTTCCTATACAAAGGTAATATCCTGCCTGTTCCTGGTAATAAAGGTCGGTTTATCCCCTTTATTGCAAATCGCCAAATTGCAACTTATTGTATAATATATTCGATAAGCAGCTCACCCCTTTCGTTGACATCCAAACTTCCTCATATCTGGTGATGTGCATTAGCATCGCTTCCTACAATGAGTCTCTTCTTCCCTGCCGAAGCGGCTTCAACCAGCAACTTAAGGTTTGAAGACGCTTCTACAGGGAAGAAGAGACTCATTTATTTAATCAAAAATTCTTTAATTGAGCCCCTCAATACCGGTCGGGAAACACAATTTTAGATAGATTGCTTTTTAATTTGAATGGTGTTGTGGTAAACGGCGTAGAATGCAAAGACGATCAAGAAATATGTAATTTATAGGGTCACATATATATAATCCGATGTGTATGTATTAGTATACCCCCATTTCTATGGAGAGTATAAGAAGCCAGTGGTACATAATTTATTAGGGTTTTATGTTAATCCGAACCAATTTTAAAAAGGGAATCGGACGATATTTGTACGAAATATGTGTTTGCTATATCTCTACCAAGTTTGACCATGTTCCGTAGGTACAGTAGTCATGAAAGCAAACGTTTTAAAGGTTTCTGAATAAATACTAGAGAGCTATAACTTAATCTGAAGCAAGATGGCATAGAGGGATGCTACTACCTCACTTTCGCTTATACCAGAGATGTTGGCATAAAAAATATTGAATAGCAGTAGAAATGAAGAGAAACAAGTAAGAGTGTGCTAAGTTCGGCCGGGCCGAATCTTATATACCCTCCACCATGGATCGCATCTGTCGAGTTCTTTGCGCAGTATCTCTTTTAAGGCAAACAAAGAATAATGAATATAGACGGTTATAGCCCGATTCGGGGCTCAAGAAGCAAAATCGGGAGATCGGTTTATATGGGAGCTGTGTCAAACTATAGATCGATTCCGACCATATTGCACAAGTATGTTGAAGGCCATGGGAGAAGCCGTTGTACAAAGTTTGTGCCAAATCGGATGAGAATTGCGCTGTCTATAGGCTCAAGAACTCAAGATCTCAGATCGGTTTACATGGCAGCTATATCAGGGTATGGACCGATTCGACCATACTTCGCATAAATGTTGGAAGCGATACCAAATCACCACTTACAAAATTACAGCCAAATTGGATAGAAATTGCGCCTTCTAAAAGCTCAAGAAATCAAGACCCAACATCGGTTTATATAGCAGCTATATCAGGGTATGAACCGATTTGAACCATACTTCGCACAGTTGTTGGAAGTGATATCAAAACACTTTGTGCAAAATTTCAGTCAAATTGGATGAGGCTCAAGAAGTCAAGACCCAAGATCGGTTTATATGGCAGCTATATCAGGTTATGGACCGATTTGAACCATACTTCGCACAGTTGTTGGAAATGATATTAAAACACTATCGGTAAAATTTAAGTCAAATCGGATAAGAACTCCGCCTTTTAAAAGCTCAAGAATTCAAGACCCAAGATCGGTTTATATGGCAGCTATATCAAAACATGGATCGATTTTTTCCAATTTACAATCCCAACCGACCTACACCAATAAGAAGTATTTGTGCAAAATTTCAAGCGGCCAGCTTAACTCCTTCAAAAGTTAGCGTGCTTTCGACAGACAGACGGACATGGCTAGTTCGACTTAAAATGTCTCGACGATCAAGTATATATATACTTTATGGGGTCTTAGACGTATATTTCGAGGTGTTACAAACAGAATGACGAAATGAGTATACCCCCATCCTATGGTGGAGGGTATAAAAAGCACTTGAGACCCCATAAAGTATATATATTCTTGATCGTCGTGACATTTTATGTCGATCTAGCCATGTCCGTCCGTCTGTCCGTCCGTCCGTCCGTCCGTCTGTCTGTCGAAAGCACGCTAACTTCCGAAGGAGTAAAGCTAGCCGCTTGAAATTTTGCACAAATACTTCTTGTTAGTGTAGGTCGGTTGGTATTGTAAATGGGCCATATCGGTCCATGTTTTGATATAGCTGCCATATAAACCGATCTTGGGTCTTGACTTCTTGAGCCTCTAGCTTGCGCAATTCTTATCCGATCAGAATGAAATTTTGCACGACGTGTTTTGTTATTATATCCAACAACTGTGCCAAGTATGGTTCAAATCGGCACATAACCTGATATAGCTGCCATATAAACCGATGTTGGGTCTTGACTTCTTGAGCCTCTAGAGGGCGCAATTCTTATCCGAATGGAATGGAATTTCGCACGACGTGTTTTGTTATGATACCCAACAACTATGCCAAGTATGGTTTAAATCGGTCCATAACCTGATATAGCTGCCATATAAACCGATCTTGGGTCTTGACTTCTTGAGCCTCTAGAGGGCACAATTCTTATCCGGTTTGAATGAATTTTTGCACGAAGTATTTCGTTATGATATCCAACATCTGTGCCAAGTATGGTTGAAATCGGTCCATAACCTGATATAGCTGTCATATAAACAGATCTGGGGATTTGACTTCTTGAGCTTTTAGAGGGCGCAATTCCTATCCGATTTGGCTGAAATTTTGCATGACGTATTTTATTTTTACTTTCAACAACTGTGTCAAATAAGGTTCAAATCGGTTCATAACCTGATATAGCTGCCATATAAAATGATCTGGGATCTTGACTTCTTGACCCCTAGAGGTCGCAATTATCATCCGATATGCCTGAAATTTTGTACGACGGATCCTCTCATGACCATCAACATACGTGTTTATTATGATCTGAATCGGTCTATAGACCAATACAGCTCCCATATAAATCGATCTCTCTATTTTCTTGAGCCCCCAAAGGGTGCAATTCTTATACGAATTGGCTGAAATTTTACACAGGTCTCCAACATATAATTTAATTGTGGTCCGAACCGGACCATATCTTGATATCGTTTTAATAGCAGATCAACTCTTTTCTTATATCCTTTTTTGCCTAAGAAGAGATGCCGGGAAAAGAACTCGACAAATGCGATCCATGGTGGAGGGTATATAAGATTCGGCCCGGCCGAACTTAGCACGCTTTTACTTGTTTGTTATTAGGCCTGTTTTATTTTAATACAATACAGTGCAGTGCAAGGAAAATTGTACGGCAATGACAACATCCAGTACAGTCAAATTCTGAAGCACGATGTTCGCTATTTGTGTTCCCAGTACTAAAATAAAACACAGCAATTGTGTACTGCAATGATGCACAAATGAACAAGCTTACCTTGATGTCCGCAAATAGGATGCTTACGTTATCCATTGGATAAACATACAACTTGTTGAACTGCGTCTCCACATTTGGATCTGTGCCTTTATACATCTCGCTGCGAATCTGGTTGTTGACAATATTCGGTAAAACTGTGAAATAAAACCAGAAACAAATTTCTTAGTTTCGCAAAAAAAGCATGGAATAGTTTATCATTCTTGAGCATGGCGCGTATTTACTCTTGAATACCATTAAGCAAATGACGCATATACATAGAATAGTTTTACTTAACGACACAATCACCTGCAGAAATGATAATATGAGTCATATCCAGGCGATTCGAAAAGGCCAAACCAGTAGTGAAGCCCTAGTTTTGGCTGAAAACTGCTCTGCTCCGAGAGAAATGTAATTTTTAACTGGTTTAACAATTGAAAGATTCTTCATATTTGTACCTTTATATTTATGTTTCACCATTAAATATGAAACGTGATCCTATTAAGAACATATGCAGTGGTGGCCATATAATTGGGAACACCGTTCCTAATTTAGAGAACTTTAAGTTTTCTTCGCATGAGATCATAAATATGTACTTATAAATATTATTTTTTTCTTTGGCAATCGCATATCTATTATCTTCTGCCTCTTTTTTATACCCTCCACCATAAGATGGGGGGTATACTAATTTCGTCATTCTGTTTGTAACTACTCGAAATATTCGTCTGAGACCCCATAAAGTATATATATTCTTGATCGTCGTGAAATTTTATGTCGATCTAGCCATGTCCGTCCGTCTGTCCGTCCGTCCGTCCGTCCGTCCGTCCGTCCGTCCGTCCGTCCGTCCGTCCGTCCGTCTGTCTGTCGAAAGCACGCTAACTTCCGAAGGAGTAAAGCTACCCGCTTGAAATTTTGCACTAATACTTCTTATTAGTGTAGGTCGGTTGGTATTGTAAATGGGCCATATCGGTCCATGTTTTGATATAGCTGCCATATAAACCGATCTTGGGTCTTGACTTCTTGAGCCTCTAGCGTGCGCAATTCTTATCCGATTGGGATGAAATTTTGCACGACGTGTTTTGTTATAATATCCAACAACTGTGCTAAGTATGGTTCAAATCGGTCCATAACCTGATATAGCTGCCATATAAACCGATCTTGGGTCTTGACTTCTTGAGCCTCTAGAAGGCGCAATTCTTATCCGATTGGAATGAAATTTTGCACGACGTGTTTTGTTATGATATCCAACAACTGTGCCAAGTATGGTACAAATCGGTCCATAACCTGATATAGCTGCCATATAAACCGATCTTGGGTCTTGACTTCTTGAGCCTCTAGCGTGCGCAATTCTTATCCGATTAGGATGAAATTTTGCACGACGCGTTTTGTTATAATATCCAACAACTGTGTTAAGTATGGTTAAAATCGGTCCATAACCTGATATAGCTGTCATATAAACCGATCTTGGGTCTTGACTTCTTGAGCCTCTAGAAGGCGCAATTCTTATCCGATTGGAATGAAATTTTGCACGACGTGTTTTGTTATGATATCCAACAACTGTGCTAAGTATGGTTCAAATCGGTCCATAACCTGATATAGCTGTCATATAAACCGATCTTGGGTCTTGACTTCTTGAGCCTCTAGAATCGATCTCTCTATTTTACTTTTTGAACTCACAAAGAGCGCAATTCTTATTCGAATTGGCTGACATTTTACACAGGTCTCAAACATATAATTTAATTGTGGTCCAAACAGGACCATATCTTGATATCGCTCTAATAGCAGTGCAAATCTTTTCTTATATCCTGTTTTGCCTAAGAAGAGATGCCGGGAAGAGAACTCGACAAATGCGATCCATGGTGGAGGGTATATAAGATTCGGCCCGGCCGAACTTAGCACGCTTTTACTTGTTTCTTCTTCTATTATATAAAAAGGGCTCAAAGATGGCTGAACCGGCTTAAATGAAAGGACGTGTCACAGGGCAATCCCCCTCTCCCCATCCTACCCAAAAAAAAAAGAAATTAAGAATAATATGAAATAATATATATAGGCCGATCAGGATAGAATTGGACAGAAATAAAAGGTCCATTTTACCCTCAAATAGCAATATACGGTTCAAATGAAAGGTATTTGGGAGAAGAGCACCAATATTATATCCACATTGGCGCGAAATATCTGTGGCCGTACCAGCACCCCAAACAGGACTTTCTTACTGACGTGACCGTATAGGGCTCAGATAGAATAAGAGAGTGAAAGAAGGCGCAGCGGAGCGGGCCCTGTCCAGCATATGATCACCATTGATCGCATATGACAAATTCTTTGAATTACTTTTTCAAATCAAATATATAAGAGCTACATCAAGTAATAGACCGATATGCACCATCTTACCTTGGCGGTAAGAAAAATACCATCTCCAAAATTTAGACAAATTAAGTAATAATTGCGCCCTCCAGATGCTCAGGAGGTCAAATTGGGAGGTTGGTTTATGGGAGCAGTACCAGGTTGTGGTATGATTTAGACTATAACTGTCGCAGTTATTGAAAGTCATAACAAAACACAACGTGCAAAACTTCAGCCAAATCGGATACGAATTAAGCTCTGTAGAAGCGTATGAAGTCAAATCGGGAGATCAGTTTATATGGCAGCTATATCAGATTATGGACTGACTTTGACCACAAACGGCACGGAAGTGATAAAAAAAACGCCACGTGCATAGTTTCAGCGAAATCGGATAAGGACGGCGCCCTCTAGAAGCTCAAGAACAATCTAACAATCAATCAAGAAGCTCAAGAAGTCTAATCGGTAGATCGGTTTATATAGCAGCTATATTAAAACATGGACCGATTTGGCCCATTTACAATCCCAATCGACCCACACTTATACGAAATATTGGTGCAACATTTCAACGGCTAGCTTAACTCCTTCGAAAGTTAGCGTGCTTTCGACAGACAGACGGACGGACATGGCTAGATCGACTTAAAATGTCATGACGATCAAGAATGTATATTTTTTACGTAGTTTTCGAGGTGTTACAAACGGAGTGACGAAATTAGTATGCTGCCATCCTATGGTGGAAGGTATAATAAAAAGGCTAAGAAATATACCGTCCAATTTTGGCCTGGACAGCTAATTAGGGAAACTTATGTGTTTCATGTATTAAGGAATAGTTTCTGCAACTTAAATTAGTTCCTAAGGTGGAGTTAACTTCAATATTTAGTTGGGTAGGTTAATTTTAAGTGGCAGTCTGCCATTAGACTCACTAGTACGTTTTCGTCCATTGTGATACCAATGGAACAGGAGAAGGAAGACTTCCAGGTTCTATCGTTGGACTACCCAGTCGGCTTAAAAAACCCAACAACTTGCGAGTTCACATCCGCTTAATTAGACAAGTTCTAAGTGAAAACTTTTTATACCCACCACCATAGGATGGGGGTATACTAAGCTAGTCATTCCGTTTGTAACACCTGGATATATTGTACGTCCGTCTGTCGAAATCACGAAAGCGGTTGAACGCGTAAAGCTACCCGCTTGAAATTTTCCAAAGATACTTGAAATGTAGGTCATTGGGAATTGCAAATGGTCCATATGGGTTCAGACTTGGATATAAAGCGATTTCCCGATTTGACTTCTGGAGCCCCTGGAAGCCGAAATATTTGTCCGATTTGACTGAAAATTTGCACATAGTGTTCTGTTATAATTTCCAACAACTGCGCCAAGTACGGTCCAAATCTGTCTTTAACCTGATGGAGCTACCAAAAAAACCGTTCTTCCTATTTGACGCCTTGAGCCCCTAAAAACCGCAATTTTCATTCGATTTTAATGAAATATTGCATGTGCTGTTCCGTTATAACTTCCAACAACTGTGTTAAGTACGGTCCAAATCGGTCTATAACCTGGTAAATCTTCTATATAAACAGATCTCCTGTTTTGACTTTTTGAGCCCCTGAAAGCCACAATTTTACCTCCGATTTGGCCTAAATTTTGAACATGGTGTTCTCTTATGACCTTCAACAACTGTATTAAGTGCGGTGCAAATCGGTCTATAACCTGGTATAGTTCCCATATAAACCGATCTCCCGATTTGACTTCTTGAGTTCCTGAAAGCCTTAATTTTCATTCGATTTGGCTGAAATTTTGCATGTGGTGGTTGTGAGCATTCCAAAGCTATGTGGCCTGAGATAAACTTGAAGAGGTCTACCGTTTTGCTGTCATTGTCTAGAACAGACGTCTCAGTCATTGTGTCCGTCATGACAGGTCACTGTCTAATCGGAAAACATGCTGACAGACTGAAGGTTGCCAGCAACGACTTTTGCAAAAGATGTGAGGATCGAAGAAGAAGAGACAATAGAACACCTTCTGAGTGTATTTCCCGCACTAGCAGCCAGAAGGAGATCCATTTTAGGTTATCATTCCTTTGAGAACCTGTCTGATTTAGCGGATGTGAACACTTGCAAGTTATTGGGTTTTTTAAAGCGATCTGGATGGTTCAACGGTAGGAACTAGAAGGCATCTATCTTCTTTCTTCTGTTCCACAACGGACGAAAACTTCTAAGTGAGTCTGATGGCAGACTGCCACTTAAACCTAACCTAACCTCACTGTTATAATTTCCAACAATTGTGCCAAGTAAGGTCCCAATCGGTCTATTACCTGATATATCTCCTATATAAACCGATCCCCCGATTTGACTTTTCAGCCCTTACAAGCCAATTTGTCTGAAATTTGGCATGCGGTGTTCTGTTTTAATTTTCAAAAACTGTATTAAGTGCGGTCCAAATCGGCCTATAAGCTGATATAGCTCCCATATAAACCGGTCTCTTGATTATCCTTGTTCAGCTTTAATTATGCTGGTTAGACAGAAGTTTGGTATATAGAATCAAATTACACCCTTCAACTAAATTTAGCAATGCGGATCGGGCCTTATCCTGAAGATTTAGCGTAAATGTTGCTGTGTAGAAGCTAGTACCTGGTCTCTTCCGCTCTATTATTCCCTGGGATATTTTTGTGGCCTGCACCTAGAACAGGTGAATTTGGAACTCGATGAGAGATCCGCGACAGCCTGTATTTCATGGCTGCCGGGCTTCCTGAAAAGATGACATTACATCGAAGCCATTCCACTACTTCTTTACCTGACCATATCTGACGGATATCCTAGATATGTCCGTCTCCACCCTAGACATATGGAAGATAGGTCGAGTGATCCTTATTCAAAAGCCGGGTAAACTTTCAGACTAAGGAGAGTCATAGAGGCCATTCTCTCTTTTGTCCCATGGAGCGCTGCTCCTATCTGGTCTGAGCTTATCCCTCATCCCAGCAGATCATCAACATGGATTCCGTAAAAAGCATAGCACTACAACAGCACTCGCAGATATCATCCGCGGTCTGAATGCGAAGAGACCTCATCAACGTACTGTCCTCATGACTCCTGACTTGTCAAAAGCATTTGGCAAGGTCGACCATACCATTTTGTTTAATGACATCATTGAGTCTGATCTCTCGAACTCGACGAAGATGAGGATTGTGAACTATATGTGCGGCCGACAATTATGTGTGGAATTTAGAAATACTAAGTCGAAACGCCGTAGAGTTAAACAGGGAGTTCCACAAGGGGGTGTCCTCTCCCCAATCCTGTTTAACATATACCTTTCCAACAAACCCCCCCGGGCGTAGGGATATTATGATATTGCAAAACATACAGGTGAAACTTACCAAACTGTCATTTGGATGTCACTAAATGGCGAACACAGACCATCTACACGAGGAGACTAAGATCCGCAGGGTTAAGGACCACTGTGAACTTCTGGCTAAGAAGATTCTTCTGGGCTGCCATCGGGAGAACCACTCGAATTGCCGACTCAACGGGTTGGCCCTCCTACCAGAAGCAAGAAGAAGAATATCTAGATGTTTAAGAACGGAGTCCACAGTTCTGCTCTCAACTGACTTATTCAAAGCCGGTCTACAGCATGTTCACCAAGACACAGTAACTAGTGCGACCCAATTATACCCACCGAATATAGTCCTTAGTAGGCGCCCACCACCCATTGCTGATAACGAGAAAGATCTGCCTAGGAGGGCCAGAAATATTCTGCTTAAAGTTAGACGATACTATTACAAATAGCTGACCTGAGTGACACTACACTCCAGCCACCAATCACCTATTTAATGCCCAGCGAAACCAACGAATCTGACTGCAGAAGCACTATGGGTCAATCCAGTGTGTTAGAGCTGGATCTTAGAAAACAGGTGAGAAATCAATATACTTACAGAGTGCGGCTACAATAACAACATCCATCTCTTTAATTGCAGTGGTCGGGTAACCTTCTCAACAGGATCAGTCCTAGTTCTTTAGAATACTTCCCAAACAGATGGGCTTTGGTCTAGTCTAGGAACCATCCATATAGAAGTCTATCCAACTTCTATTACCAGGGATATTGTAGATCTTTTTATCAAAAAGCGATTTAGGCAATGTATAATCCACACTGCGTGGAACATCGTGCATTGTATTATGGATAACACAATTTCAATTTAATATCAATTTTAATTTATTTGTGGTACTAACTCAACAAGATATAGTCCTAAAGTATTATAAGATTATTATTGGAAATCTTCGGACTTAGATAAAGAAATCGCATACTAAGCCTTGGTTTAATTCCACTATTAGGAATTTTATTCGTAACAGGGACATAGCCTACTCCATATCCTACTGATATAAATGAATTGAATGAAACTTTTGTTAATATTCCGACCTTAGACCTTATAGACTCGACTTTTTACCAAGCCACTAATAGGCTTTCGGAAAGCACAAATGTTGATTGCAGTTTTGAGTTTAGATGTGTATCGCACAACGAAGTTTTACATTGTCTTACATCAGTCAAGTCAAATGATGTTGGCCTTGATAACATTGACCCAAGATTCATAAGAATATTACTTATCTCTTTAATTCAATTCTAATCACCAGTGCATATTCGACTATTTGGAAAAGATCAAAGATAATCCCAATCCCTAAATCGAATAATGATTTCCGTCCGATTTCCGTCCTACCCAGCTGGTCTATAGCCAAATCCTTATGTATGCTGATGACGTTCAGTTATTCCTTAGCGGCTCTGTTAATAATATTAGTGAATGCGATACAAAACTCAACGAGGACCTGTCCCATGTCTATAAGTGGGCTACAGCAAATGGTTTATTTCTGAAGCCCCAGAAATCAAAAGTGATTGTTATTCACAAAAATAAAAGATTTAGTTTGCAAGACCTGAATATTACTACAAATCCACAGAAAATTGATATTGTGTCCAGTGCTAAGAATTTAGGTGTGATTTTTAACAGTTCTTTAACTTGGTCAAATCGTATAATTGCTATTGCCAGGCAGACATATGCAAAGCTGCGTGCACTGTGGACAACACAATCTAATACACCATTCGAAATACGAATTCTGTTAGCAAAGACATATCTAATTTCTAGTCTGATCTATGTGTGTGAACTTTTTTCAAACTGCGATTCACTAAGCCAACGAAAATTAAATGTAGTATTCAACAGCATTATTAGTTACGTCTATGGTATAAGAAGGACTCAACATGTTTTTCACTTGCCTACTTCCCTCTATGGCTGTAGCTTCGACAATCTTCTTAGAACTAGATCTCTACTATTCTTACATAAAATCATTTGGAAGCAATCACCTAATTACCTCTATGAAGATTAATATTTGCCCGTTCTAGAAGGGGTAGGAAACTTGTCCCTTTTAGAAAAAGGAGCCTAGTATCTGAATGGCAGTTTTATACGTGTACCATACGTCTTTGGAATACTCTTCCTTACAATATCCAAAACATCAGCAAGGCGTCAATTGGAAACAAGTAAGAGCGTGCTAAGTTCGGCCGGGCCGAATCTTATATACCCTCCACCATGGATCTCATTTGTCGACTTCTAAGCGCAGTATATCTTTTTAGGCAAACAAAGAATATTGAATAAGAATATGCTATTGCGTAATATTTCAGTTCATTCGGATAAGAATTGCGCCTTGTAGGGGCTCAAGAAGTAAAATCGGGAGATCGGTTTACATGGGAGCTTTATCAAGCTATTGATCGATTCAGATCATATTAGAGACGTATGTTGAAGGTCAAGGTCAAGCCGTTGTACAAAATTTCTTCGAAATCGCATGAGAATTGCGCCCTCTAGAGGCTCAAGAAGTCAAGATCCCAGATCGGTTTATATGGCAGCTATATCAGGATATGTACCGATTTGCGCCGTACTTAACACAGTTATACCACAACAATACGTGCTAAATTTTAGTCAAATCGGACAAAAATTGCGCCCTCTAGAGGCTCAAGAAGTCAAGACCCAAGATCGGTTTATATGACAGCAATATCAAAACATGGACCGATTTGGCCCATTTACAATCCCAACCGACCTACACTAACAAAAAGTATTTAGCGGCTAGCTTTATTCCTTTGTAAATTAGTGTGCTTTCGGCAGACAGTTTATTTTAATTATTTTCTATAATGATATTTGAAAATTTTTATTTCTTTAAAAATTGTTTTATTATTTCTTAAGAAGGATACATGACTATTCTTATAAGCCTGCACTATAACTATAAGATTTAATCTTGTTGTGTAGGTATTCATTAAATAAATAAATAAGTAAACAGCACTTTCCTGAAATGCGAATGTTTGTATGCGGTGAATGTTCGAAGGAAGGTTATTCCAAAGGCGTATGTTGACCATGAAGAACTGTCTCTCAGATGTTGAAGATAGACTCTTCTGCGTGGTTAAGGCAACCGTAGCGCAGAGATTAGGATGACCGCCTATGACGCTGAACGCCTGAGTTCGAATCCTGGCGAGAACCATAGAAAAAAATTTTCAGCGGTGATTATTCCCTCCTAATGCTGGCGACATTTGTGAGGTGCTGTACTGTTTGGAATGACAGCCATGTAAAAACTTCTCCACAATGAGGTGTCGCACATTGGAGAAAATCGAAAAAAATTACTGTGTGAGAACGGGTAGGAATATATTTTGAAATTTTAAAAGGTCAGAGCTAAGGCATTAGCAAGATCGTGTTTCAAGGGCCTAGGTGGTCCGGGCGCCTCTTGGCAGGGCCCTTAAGTGAAGACACCTGAGCATTTCGTAAAATTGTTCAAGATGCCATTTGTGTTCCGATTTTCCAATATTTTTTTGCTGGATAGTGCTCAAGAATCCCTATCTTGTATATCTCTGCTGGAGATGTACAATATCTCCACTGGTTTCGGGGATATACAAGTTTTAATTTTTATTTGTTGCCTTCGTATTTTGTAGTTTGCGAAAGCATTTGTGGTTCGATTTTCATTTTTATGCATGATTTGGATTTCAAAAATTTTATAAATTTAACAACGACTTTGCCGCAACAATTGTCCACATCCAATTATTTAGTTAAATGTTATACAATTATTCAGTCCAAAGTATATCTTGCGTGTTTCTACGGTTATCAAAGTATTTTTCAAAATTTTTTAAAGTTCTGGAGAGCTGTTATTATATTGTAGCATTTGAAAGCTTTGCATATGAACGCACTGTCGTCCGCATTATTAGTTTCATTAAAATTTTTCCCTCTAGAACATATTTTATTGAAATTTTGCCTTTGAGAAAATTATTATATATTATATTGTGTTAAGAAAAATAAATTAGAGGTGCCCGGGCTTGAGCCAAATATTCCCTCTAAAACATATTTAATTAAAATTTTCCGGGCCACGGAGGGTGTTTTATTTGACGTCCAAGTATGTGTGCGAAATTTCATCAAAATCGGTTCAAATTTAGATGTAGCAACCATATATATCTTTCATCCGATCTTTACAAAATTTTTCGCGACGTGTCTTATTTGACGTTCAAGTATATGTGCAAGATTTCGTCAAAATTGATCTAAATTTAATATAGCCCTCATATAAATCTTGCGTCCGATATGATCTTTTAAGGCTGAAGAAGCCATGCTCCGATCATAACAAAATTTTGCGTTAGAGACTTTATTCTAGATTTAGGTCCAGATTTAGATATAGCTCCAATGTATATCTTTCATCCGATATGACCTTTAAGAAAATCGTCAACATGCTTTAATTCGATATTTCAGTAGGTATGCAAAATTAAACTCAGATTAAGAGTTGTGGGGTAGGGTATTATATAGCCGGCTCCGCCCGACTTTTGCCTTTCCTTAATGGTTTTATTTTACTTTTAATTTCGTAAAGTATGGAGTGTATGGTTTTAATTGGGAAACTGTTGTTTCTCAAAATATTTATTATTATTGTGGTACTTTTTATACCCTCCACCATAAGATGGGGGGTATACTAATTTCGTCATTCTGTTTGTAACTACTCGAAATATTCGTCTGAGACCCCATAAAGTATATATATTCTTGATCGTCGCGACATTTTATGTCGATCTAGCCATGTCCGTCCGTCTGTCCGTCCGTCCGTCCGTCTGTCTGTCGAAAGCACGCTAACTTCCGAAGGAGTAAAGCTAGCCACTTGAAATTTTGCACAAATACTTCTTATTAGTGTAGGTCGGTTGGTATTGTAAATGGGCCATATCGGTCCATAACCTGATATAGCTGCCATATAAACCGATCTTGGGTCTTGACTTCTTGAGCCTCTAGTGTGCGCAATTCTTATCCGATTGGAATGAAATTTTGCACGACGTGTTTTGTTATGACATCCAACAACTGTGCCGAGTATGGTTGAAATCGGTCCATAACCTGATATAGCTGCCATTTAAACCGATCTTGGGTCTTGACTTCTTGAGCCTCTAAAGTGCCCAATTCGTATCCGATTGGAATGAAATTTTGAACGACGTGTTTTGTTATAACATCCAACAACTGTGCCGAGTATGGTTCAAATCGGTCCATAACCTGATATAGCTGTCATATAAACCGATCTTGGGTCTTGACTTCTTGAGTCTCTAGAGTGCGCAATTCTTATCGAATTGGAATGAAATTTTGCACGGCGTGTTTTGTTATGATATCCTACAACTGTGCCAAGTATAGTTTAAATCGGTCCATAACCTAATATAGCTGCCATATAAACTGATCTTGGGTCTTGACTTCTTGAGCCTCTAGAAGGCGAAATTCTTATCCGATTTGAATGAATTTTTGCACATAGTATTTTGTTATGATACCTTTAACATTTGTGCCAACTATGGTTCAAATCGGTTAATAACCTGATATAGCTGTCATATAAACAGATCTGGGGACTTGACTTCTTGAGTCTCTAGAGGTCGCAATTTTTATCCGATTTGCCTGAAATTTTGTACGACGCACTCTCTCAAGATCATCAACATACGTGTTTATTATGGTCAGAATCGGTCTATAGCCCAAAACTGCTCCCATATAAATCGATCTCTCTATTTTACTTCTTGAGCCCCCAAAGGGCGCAATTCTTATTCGAATTGGCTGAAATTTTACACAAGTCTCCAACATATAATTTAATTGTGGTCCAAACCGGACCATATCTTGATATCGTTCTAATAGCGGAGCAAATCTTTTCTTATATCATTTTTTGCCTAAGAAGAGATGCCGGGAAAAGAACTCGACAAATGCGATCAATGGTGGAGGGTATATAAGATTCGGCCCGGCCGAACTTAGCACGCTTTTACTTGTTTGTCATAAAATTGTTTGTCAGGTCTCTTCACTGTACCAGTTAAAAATCATTGTCTTTGGATCCTTAGAGTTTGAAGTCAAAATATGATATTGTTTCTTCTTTCTCAACTTCAAATGTGAATGGGATTTTGTTATGATATATGTTAAGAGTATTTAGAATTCTATCCCCATCGTCCTTGTTGATAATTGGTAAAATATCATCCACATATTTAGCTTTGTATTTAATATGTATGGCCTGTTGGTGTAGCTCTGCTATGGTGTCGTCAAGTAGGTGATCTAATATTAAATCTGCGATTGCAGCTGAAAGAGGGTTTCCCATGGGTATTTCAAAATTTTGATTACATATTTTTTGCTTTTCATTTTATACTCGTACTATGTATAATGTTTGCATATTAAGGCCGGTCATGTGTTTTGATTACTTTAGGCATTTTATACAAAGGGAGTCGAGCTAAAGGCCATCACAAATTGTGTTGGAAGAACCCTGCAGGATATTTGGGGTAAATTCACCCCTATTAAATTCACCCAAATTACCGGTCAATCATTTTAGTCCATCGTGTGGTTGTTTTGGCGTATTTTTCTTTTTGGAGAATAAACCGGTATAAATGTCTCTATGTTGGGACAGTTCGTTTTTTCGTAAGTACGCTTTCGTTTTTTTTTTGTACTTTTCTGGTTGTAAACGCATCGTATTGTAAAAAAAACAACGACGTTGATCAGGGTGAGTTTTTTTTTTGCTTCGAAAAAAAGATACACAAATAAAACAAAAACTTCAACCGTTACCAGTGTGCAGAGAATTTGACATTTTTTTTGCTTTGGTTGCAGTTTGAAAATTTTGTTCAGCCTGTGTTCTAGCTCCAAACGAAAGTGACATACAAGCAGGTAAGTGCGCAGATATTTGCTAAATGTGAATAATTTGCTAAATGTCAATAGTTTGCTAAACGTAAATAATTTGCTAATTGCAAATAACATGCGCTAAATGACGCCAAATTTTAATTCATTTTTTACTCTTTTTTTAGAAGCAATTCCACCGACCATAAATGATAGAAGCCCAACGCAACAGCTTTGAAAAGCGATACATTTCTATGAAAAAATAATTTTTATTCATTGTTCATTTTTTTGTGTAGAATTAATACTGAATTGTTTTGCTTTTTTATGTAATCAATAATTTTATTTCTATTTTTAGCTTGACTTTATTTATTGTTTATCTTTATATATGAAACAAAAATTCTAAACGAATATGTAAATAAAATTAACTTAATAAACAGTTGTTAAGAAATTGTCCAAACAGGTGGAGTGATGTGTTAGTCTAAATGGGGTTTTTTTAACCGGATAAATGATTTTTTGTGATGATTTTTCAAACCCATGAAATAAACGATTTTTCAAACGAGTAAAATGACCAGTGTTTTAAACCGATTAAATGACCGGTTAAAAATTATTGGCCCTAGGTGATATGCCCATAAAAAAATCACCCGTAATATGGATAGTCAGGGGACCAGCCACTGGTCACTGAAAACCGGTGAAATCACCAGTTTGTGACCGGTTCAAAGTCTTGCAGGGACTTGCGATATTCATTTCGAAAGGTGGCGATAAATCTCTCGTCAATTGCATAGCTCTGCTAACGCCCATACTGGTTACTGGTTTTGTTCGCTTCTAATCTAATTTGTGATGGTCGTTAGCTCGAACCCCTTTGTGAAAAATGCCTCAAGTAGTCAAAAAACATGACCGACCATAACATGCAAACATACATAATAGTATAAAATGAAAAGCAAACTATTTTTTCATTTCAGTAAGTTTTTTTCAAAATTTTTTGGAAGATTTTTGAATTTAAAACAGTAGATTTTTTTAGCTGAAATCGCAGCACGAAACGTTGTGTGGATATCAAATATTGAATAGACGGTATTGAAGAATAAGACCAGAGAAATTTTTCTGCTGATATCAGCAAACACTGCCTGCTGACATTAAATTACAAATGTTTAACTTATGAATGATACCATATTTTCTTTTTGAAGTCTTAACAACAATTAAGCACTTGCTCCATATTAATATAAATTTTTCCAATTTTAGGCAAAGCCTAAAATTCTTAATATGATTTTGTAGGTATTTTGTTATTAAAAATCGTTAGAAGATTATGAAATAGTAGAAAATTAGAAAAAATTGTGCGCTATATGGTCCTTAAATTAATAGATGAGATGAACCACACACATTTTTTAAATTTATTTTTATCAATTTTTTAGGATGTATTCAAATTTTGACACATAACATGCTGAGGATATGGAAAGAACATTTTACCCAACTGCTAGTGTCCGACGTTGGCGGCGAAGAGGGTACCGCAGAACCAATCAATGATGATGGTATATAATGTTTACCTCCTAGTCAGAATGAGGTTCAGGTAGCAGTGACTTGACTAAAGAACAACAAGGCAGCAGGAGCCGACGGGTTACCCGCCGAACTATTGAAGACCGGAGGCGATACGCTGATAAGTCGTATGCATCAACTTATTTGCGCCATCTGGCTAGAATAACGCATACCCGATGATTGTAACCTCAGCATACTACGTCCCGTACACAAGAAATAAGACAAGACGAAATGTGCCAACTACAGAGGAATAAGTCTCCTCCCCATCGCATACAAGATACTCTCAAGCGTACTGTGTGAAAGATTTAAACCTAAACTCAATGAGATAATTGGGCCCTATTAATGCGGCTTTAGACCTGGTAAATCCACCCTAGACCAGATATTTACACTGCACCAAATCCGGAAAAAGACACGAGAAGGGCTAATCAACACCTACCATCTCTTTGTTGACTCCAAAGCCGCTTTCGATACACCTTTACCTTCAAAGGTATTTCAAGCCATGTCTGAGTTTGGTATCTCTGAAAAATTAATAAGACTCTGCAGAATGCCACTTGCTGATACGCGTTCCTCAGTAAGAATAGGAAAGAATCTCTCCGAACCATTTAACACCAAACGAGGTTTCAGACAAGGAGTCAGCCTATCGTGTGATCTCTTTAATATCCTGCTGGATAAGATTACACAAGATGCAGATGTGAAAAGATATGGCGCTCTACTCACAAGAGAACACATTCTACTCGCCTATGCCGACGACATCGACATCATAGGTCGGTCACCGGAAGTAGTAACTGCAGTCTTTGAAAGAATTGAAAGGGAATCGGCGAAAATGAGTCTGGCAGTAAATGGAGATAAGATGAAATGGATGGTTTCAACTCCCAAAACGGAGAAAGTTGGGAACAACAACTTTGAGATACTCATTAACTTTATCTATTTCGGCACCGCCGTAACCAAAAAAAAATTGAACCAGTTTTGAAATAAAGCGAAGAAAAATACTGGAAAACAGATACTACTTTGGATTGAGCAAGCAGTTTAGAAACAAGGCCACCTCTCGACAGACGAAGATTACACTATACAAGACACTGATACTACCCGTGCTGTTATATGGTTCTGAAGCATGGGTACTTGTGAAAGCAGGTGAGGCAGTGCTTGGAATATTTAAGAGAAAGATTCTTCGTGGAATATATGGACCAGTTTGAGTTAATGAAGAATGTAGACGACGTATGAATCACGAGCTGTATGAGCTGTATAACGATGATAGCATAGTTAGACGTATCAAAATACAACGGCTGCGTTGGATGAAGACGGTCCAGCAGAGAAGTCTTTGGAAGCAAATACGGTGGTACACGCAAACCTGGAAGACCAAATTCCAATGGAAAGATCAAATGGTGGGAGACACCTCGAAACTTGGTGGCAGCGATTATAGAATGAGCGCAGAAGATCGAGGCGCTTGGAACGCTGTTCTACGTTCGGCTAGTGGAAAAAATGTTCTGTTATAGCCAGTTAAAGTAAAACTTGCTAATCACATTATATTATTTTGTATACTTACTCGAATCCAGCAACTTTTGTGTTCTTTGTAATTCCTTTTCAGATTCCTTTTTATGTTCCATGGCTTTGTGCGTCTCTATAAAGGCTAGACGTTGTCCTCTGTCAGTCAAATACTTGGTGTACATGCCAGCCACATTAATGGCCGAGTAAAGAATGAAATTAGCAAATATTTGGAATGCAACACAATTCGATTTCTGTAAATGTATGAATAAAAAGATGTATCAGTTAAACCGCACAAGAGCGCCAACAATAATTGCATCAAATAATCTTTGGATTTTCGGACCAATTAACAACGAGGGCAAAATCAAACTTTGATTTTTATTAAACTTTTCAAATTAAGTATGTTTTTAGCAGATATATATCTATTATATGGAAATGAAATTGTTGGGCTTTGTTTGTTAGTCTGTTTGTCTGTTCCGTAAAGACTCAAAAACGACTGAACCGATTTTCATGAAATTTTCACAGATGGTAGAGTTTGGGCCCCCGGTGAAATTATGGTACTACGGACCCTACCCCACACCCCATTTTTCAAAAACGCCAGATCTCGGAGATGCGTGCACCGATTTAGACGAAATTTTGTATGCCACCTTATGGTACCTCAAAAACACGAAATTGGTAAAAAAATTTGAGGTCAAATAATCTGGCAGGACGCCCCATCCCAAAACCCACCCGAACGGAAATGTGCACTGATTGGGACAACAAGGGTATCAAATAAAAGGTAATTAACAGTAGAGTACGAATTTAGTAGATAAATGTCACATTTAGTGTCGGGGGGCCGACCCTCTCCTCCCAATAAATGCAACGCCAAACTGTCATGTAGGGTGACCGAGAATATATTGTACTCAACTGAAAGGACGTGTCAGAGGGCAATCCCCCCACCCCCCATCTCCTATACTACCCAAAAAAAGGAATTAAGAATAATATGAAATAATATATGAAGGCCGATCAGGATAGAATAGGACAGAAATGAAAGGTCTTTGGTAGTAGAGTACATATTTTACCCCCAAATTGGGATAGACATAGGAGGACCTGCGAATCTTTAAGAATTTAGTACCCCATGATTTTAAATGTAGATAACCAATACAAAAAAATTAATTAGTATGAATCTGAACGAGACCCCCAAGCCCTGAATATCTTGATAGCCTCCTTGAAAATGCTTCACATTATGGGGCTCAAACAAAATCGTGCTCTAGCACGATGTTGATATTACTTCAGAGTCCGCCTCTAAACTCCCTTCAAACCGGTCATGATTGCCTACTATGGCGATAAACAATAGGTATTTGATAGTAGTAAACGAATTTGATATCCAAGTTTGAGGCCAAATGTTTGGGGGTCGTGCCAACTTATAAACTCCCCCTAAACCATTGGCAATTGGGGCTAAAATTAAAGATATTTCAGGTAGAGCACGATGCTGATATTTTTCAGGGCTAAGTACGGGCTAATGCTGGCAACATTTGTGAGATACTATGCCTTGTAAAACTACTCTCCAAAGAGGTGTCACACTGCGTCACGCTGTTTGAACTCGGCTATAAATAGGAGGCCCCGATCAAAGCAATGTGATTTTCGGGAGTGGCAAAGAGTTTGGCTACTCCAATCCACCAAAAATTCCAATGGAATTAAGTAGATCTAACATGGAAATTTTAATGTAATGGCTATGACAGAAAATTTGTTCCACGTAGACACCAAGTTTCGAGGTGTCTCCCACAACTTGATCTTTCCATCGGGCTTTTGGTCTTCCCGGTTTGCGTGTACCACCGTGTTTGCCTTCAAAAGACTTCTTTGCTGAAGCTTCTTCATCCATTCTGACAACATGAACTAGTCAATGCAGCCGTTGTATTTTGATGCGTGTTAATATGCTATCGTCGTCATAAAGCTCATACAGCTCGTGGTTCATACGTCGCCTATATTCTCCACTAACCCAAACTGGTCCATATATTTTACGAAGAATCTTTCTCTCAAATACTCCAAGCACTGTCTCATCTGCTTTCACAAGTACCCATGCTTCAGAACCGTATAATAGCACGGGTAGTATCAGTGTCTTGTATAGTGTAATCTTCGTCTGTCGAGAGGTGGCCTTGTTGCTAAACTGCTTACTTAGTCAAAATAGTAGCATCTGTTTGCCAGAATTATTCTTCGCTTTATCTCATTCGTTTCGGTTACGGCGGTGTCGAGGTAGATAAAATTACTGACTTTTTCAAAGTTGTGGTTCCCAGCTTTCTCTATTTTCATTATCTGGTCGGTTGTGCAAGGCTTTTTTGGTGTTGAAACCATCCATTTCATCTTATCTCCATTTACTGCCAGACACATTTTCACTGACTCTCTTTCGATTCTTTCAAAGGCTGCAGTTACTACTTCCGGTGACCGACCTATGATATCGACGTCGTCGGCATAGGCGAGTAGCATGTGTTCTCTTGTGGTAAGAGTGCCATATCTATTCACATCTGCATCTTGTATAATCTTTTCCAGCAGGAATTAAAGTGACCACACGATAGGCTGTCTCCTTTTCTGAAACCTCGTTTGGTGTTAAATGGTTCGGAGAGATACTTTCCTATTCTTACCGAGGAACGCGTATCAGCAAGTGTCATCCTGCAGATTCTTATTAATTTGTCAGGGATACAAAACTCAATCTCCAATCAATCGCTTCTTCAGGTGTCAAAAAACGTTGACCTCTCATTTTATTTTTTACGTACGGGAATAACAGAAATCATTCGGTGCCAAGTCAGGACTATACGGCGGATGACTCATCAAATCGATGCTTTGAGTGCTCAAAAATGCAGTTGTTTGAGCAGATGTGTGAGAGCTCACGTTGTCGTGGTGAAGAGTGATCCGTCTTCGGTGGTAAGTTTTCCTGATTTCTTGGAAGACAACTGACAAACAAATGGTTGTGTACCACTCAGAATTAACTGTTCTGCGTTGTTCTAGTGGTACGATTGCGACATGTCCAGTTTTTCCGACAAACAGGCTATCATTTGCCTGGAAGTGCTTCGTGCGCGAGCAACTTTTGTTGGATTTGGCTCATCTTGAAACACCCATGCAATCGACTGCTGTTTACTTTAGGGCTCACACGTGTAAATCCGCGATTCATCACCTGTGACGGTGTCGTCGACGTGTTTTGAAGCACCTCGACCCTATTTTTGAAGCATTTCTTTCGACCAATCGGCACGAGCCTTTGTTTTGAGCGATTGACAAATTGTGTAGGATCCAGCGCGAACATGAAGGTCAAATGTCCATGCAATATTGAATGTATGCTGGTCCCACTAATGCCTAAGGTGTCTCAATCTCACAATAAGTCACATGACTGATTGACAACTGATTTTGGACGACCTTCACGAAATTCGTCTTGGTTGAATTCACCATACCATCGATAAACACTGGTCCTTGATCGATGCACTTTTGTTGAGTTAATCCACTTCGAATGTTGTAAAAAAAATAATCGCACGAAAATGTTCACGATTTAATCCCATTTTTTGGGCGAGATGAATGTTTTATGTTACTGTTGTTGTTGTAGTAGCAGTGTGTGGTACACTGAGGCGGCAGCCCTTGCCGATGAAGTAATTCATTGGGTCAATCCGGTACATACAACCGGCTGCCATGGGATTGAATGTTACTGTAAACAACACAAATAGTGCTGGTATGTCAAAACGTTCTGAGTAAGTATAACCTCAAAAATATCAAGCTTTGCGATAGAGCTGTCAGTCCAATTCTGAAGTATAAAAGGCAACCTTCGTATCACTTATATACCCTCAGTGTTTTGAGTATGTAGTAGGGAGACCGCACACATAAAAATCATTTCGAACAAGTAACAGCTTTCTAATAAGAATTGCGTCCTATAGGGGTTCAAGAGCTAAAATTGGAAGATCAGTTCATATGGAGGCTATATCAGGTTATGGACCCATTCAGATCACCGATTGTGCCCTCTAGAGGCTCAAAAAGTATAATCGGGAGATAGGTTTATATAGCTATATCAGGCTAGGAGCTCCGGTAGCCGAGTTGGTAGCATGCTCGTATTACCAGTACAGGGGTCGTGAGTTTGATTTCCACCAGAGGTCATGGTCTGTCGCTACTGTGGTATCACAGTGGACTTTTAATTGGGTAAGTGAGTCTGCAAAAGACTGTCACCGTTACCTAATCTAACCTATATCAGGTTATGGACCGTTGTACACCATATTTAGCATAGTTGTTGTAAGTCAAAACAAAACACCACTTACAAGATTTCAGCCTAATCGCTTAATAGTTGCGTACTCGAGAGGCTCACGAAGTCAAGAGCTATATTAGGTTATGAGTCGATTTGGACCATACTTAGCACATTTGTTGGAAGTCATAACACAACGCCACGGTGAAAATTTTCCAAATCGGATAAGAACTGCGCCTATTTTTGTTGATTTTTGATGTTAATTTTTTAATGATTTTCTAAGGCATGGTCTCTACAGAGGCCACCATTGCTCAGAGGTCCACCTCTGATGCTAAACGCCTGGGTGCAAATCCCGGCAACAGCATCAGAAAAAGTTTTCAGCGGTGATTTACCCGAATAACAGAAATATGGGTCCAAGGACCTTTGCCAATGTCGCTAAGGAGAGCTTAGTGATGGTAGTTGTTGAAAAGGCTGCATACCTAGGAACAACTGGACTTCCAGGAGACTGGAAGCCACTATCGGAACAAGAGAGGAAGGCGTTGAAACGGGTCCCGAGAAGCCATGCCTGTGTAGGCGGGTTATCCGGTTGGATTGGGGTCAAGGTGTGCGCCAGCGGGGAAGTACAGAGCCCAAAAAGGTACTTCGACAGCAGCAGCTAGTGAAGCATCTAAGGAGCAACCGTCCCCACCGCATGTGTCCGGTGTCCTGAGGAAGAGTGGTTGCACTGCTTTCTCAACTGCCCCTGGATGCGTAAGGAAACTCATCATGACAAGATCAAACTAATCTTGTGAGAATGAATTCCTGGCGGACTCAGAAGACGACCAACCAGTGCTAACGCAACAGTGCACTCTTGCGTTAGCACTGGTTGGTGGACACAGAGCCTGTATTTTTGCAAAGTGTAGTCTAAATGTTTTTCTCCTTCCGTCGCACAGTGGGCCAAATGGCAAAAAAATTGGAAATAAGTCTACAACTTTTTATCTGTTGATTTTAGCCATACAAAATGTTCTAGACATTTGTAGAGGAGGACATAGGCTTTCAGAAAAGTGCTGTTGTTGGTCCATATCTTTAATACAGGGTGAGCTACAGGGTGTCAAAGTTGACTACTTTTGACTTCTCCAAGCTTCTGGGGGCCATAACTTTTGATCTACTCAACCGATTTACATGATTTAGGACTCTAGAGAAAGAGCTTGACAAGATCTAAAAAACTTATGCATAAAGTACCATGCCATCGTGTACTGTTAAGGAGTTATGAATTGTTTAATTTTAAAATATGAAAATTTGGCCTTGGTTTTTTTCAGTGTTTTTTAAATAACTCCGTCAATTTTAAAGCTATAAACTTCATACTTCACACAAATTATGCCAGCATATGTGTGCATAAAATACAAAAGGAATCACGTGAATATCTTTGGCGGTTTAAAAATGGCATCGTTTTCAATATGAAAAATATTTTTTTTGTCAAAAAATTGCAAAATTTTTCAAAAAAGATACTCCCATTTCCTTTAAGTTTTCGCAAACTTTGGCCGTCAAAGCATTATCATTTCTTTCCATTTTCACAAAGTCGAGGTATTAAGAAAAGTTTTAAGTGCTAATTTGGCTAATTTCGATATCAAACAACACCGTTATCTTAAGACCAAAATGGCCAATTTTTTTACTAAACTTCAAAAGTTTCTCACTGGAAAAAAAGTTCCACGGGGATTTTTTCGCTTTTTTTGAACTTAAATGAAAGCTTAAAATGTTCCCAACATTTTAAGGTATGTCTCGCCATATCCTAGCCATAAATGAGATCGTAGCGATCAAAATACTGAAAAAAGTCAATTTTCAAGTAGTGCTATATTCATTGCTAAAAAACAAGTATTACGTCACATTTTATTGCAAAGATGTTAAATAAACTTTTATTTGGTAACACTTCTTCTACAAAACACAAAAAGAATCATGGAAATATCTCTATTCTATTCCATTTTATGGAACCGGCAATAAAAAAGTCAATTTTTCAAAAAAGTCGAATTTCCCAAATTTTGTTTTTGTTGTCCTAATTGCACATGACACACTATAGCCATATTTACGCAACATACCTTATCGTAAAGGAAATTTTCATACCTTTCCAACAATGTATAAAACATTTCTCAACTCGGATTCTATCTACTCTAAAATTCATTTACACTTCATTAAACTCTATATAAAAATGTCTATTTGTGAAATGGAACCTTATATGGGGCCTACACTAAAACATTGATAGATTTGCCCAGGGTTTACAATACAAATGTGTTAGAATAAAAAAAGGTCTCCTGCCAAAGTTTAAAAAAATTGGAATAAAAATATGTGTTTTAGAGCGAAAACACTTCGCATCGGCGTGCGTTTGTATAGTACCTACATCTATTTTTAATGTAAGCTGATGATTTTTGAATAAAAAGTAACCTAGAAATATACCTGCATATATATATATATTTGTGTTAAGATTTGATGCAGACAAATGTTACCTGTTTCGCTATGTCGAATTCCCAGGAAATCCACCGTATCAATGAATGTGAAAAAACCTACCCATAAAAAATTCATTGTCATTTTTTTTAACCAAATTCGAGTCCAGGTAAATAATTATAGAAGAGTAAGTAAAAAGAGGCACTTTGGACCCCTTTTTACGATTGCGTCTGATACCTGAAATGGGTCATTAATTGTGAATATATTGCATAAATATTTGAACAAAATCCAAATTTTCTTCATTATATTTTGTAGAGGCGTAAAGGACATTTATAAGTTATGGAAGTCATACTGAAGTATTCCACTCTTTCGAAAATTGTATGGGACATCAAAAATGATTCCAAATCATACACGGAGTCATTTAAGGAACTTGTTTACACTTTGGACCACATATATGGAATAAGGCTAAATAAAGACGCTTTAGACAAACTTGAAAAATTCTACAAATCATTTGAGAGAAGGTTGCCAGAATGTTCATTCGCAAAAATCAAGTTTTTCAAAATGTATGAGAAGTGGCTGAAATCGGATCTACTTATTGAAATTAAACCGCTGATTCCCGGCCGGCCTAGCAAAGCATACGACGAAGTTACGGAGAAAACCAAAAAGAAAAAACAAGAGGAACTATTGGCGGCACATCCGCCAAATTTAATAAAAGATACGTTCAAAACAGCATTGTTAAAAACACAACCAAAAAATGTTGGACGAATTGTCGATGTTTTACCATTAGCATCTCCGAAAAGGGTAAAGAGAATGGTAGAAAGTATTCCAACTCCAAAATCGACTACAGAATTCACGGAGGAAGATGCACTGGCCCTGATTTTGAACCTAGGCCTCTCAAGAAACAAATACTCAACAATGAGGAAGGCTCTTCGTGAAAAAGGATCGGGTTGTTTACCCTCAAAACATAAATTGTACAACACCAGGACGAAAATGGTGCCATCAAATATATACGTGGACGAATTAAAAGCAAGAGTGAAACTTGCTGATCTTGTTGAAAATACAGCTGTTAGAATTATTTCTAATTTTACTGAAGAACAGTTGAACACATGTAATAATTCCGAAGTGGTTTTGATCAGCAAATGGGGTTGTGATGGATCATCTGGATTTTCCGAATATAAGCAACAAACAGAAATAGATGCCAACTTCGCATCAATTTTCATGGCATCATTAGTACCATTGAGAATGAGATTGTACAAGGACCAATCTTCATCATCGAAAGAAAATGCATTTCAAGATATATGGATAAATAGAACACCTGGGTCAAAATATTTATGTCGCCCAATTCGGTTTGAGTATACAAAGGAAGACCGGAACACAACACGATCTTTGGTGAACGAAATAAAGGAAGAAATTGCTGCATTACCCATGATTGTTATAAACCAATTGGGAAGAAATATAAAAGTTTCGTTTCAACTACAACTCACTATGATCGATGGAAAGGTGGCAAACGCATTAACTGGCGTTATGTCCAATTGGAGATGCAATATTTGTGGCAAGAAGAATGGGCAATTCGAGGACAAGTCTGATGAAAATTTAGTAAACGAAAATGCGCTCAATTTCGGTATTTCGCCCCTGCACTGTAGAATTCGATTCATGGAGTATTGTTTGCATTTATCGTATGACCTTAAATATCGGACTAGCCCTGGAAACCGCGATGTCTCTGCTAGAAACAACCAAGATCTTCACAAAATGAGGCAGGAAGAGAAGAATCGAATCCAGTTGGAGTTTAAACAAAAGGGACTTATAATAGATAAACCTCTTTACGGATACGGAAGCACAAATGATGGCAACTCGGCAAGGCGGTTTTTTGAGGACCCCGTATCGACATCTAAAATAACCGGTCTTGATGAACACTTGCTAAGACGATTCAAAGTGATTTTGGCTGTAATCAATAGCAAAAAGATGATAAATTCAACCAAATTTGAAGCTTATAGTAATGACACAAAAAACATTTTATCTGATTTATATTCGTGGAAAGCTTTAACACCGACAGTACATAAAGTCTTACATCATGGCAAGGAAATTGTGGAATACAACATACTTCCGTTAGGAGAACTTACAGAAGAAGCTCAGGAATCCCGTAATAGAGATGTTAAACAGTTCCGGCTTTTCAATACCCGAAAGAGCACCAAATTTAACCAAAATTATGATTTACTTCAATATTTATTGTTATCGTCTGATCCGGTACTATACAGCATCAGAACTAAATGGCTACCAAAAATATGTGACGATATAGATAAGGACGATCCCGATGCCATTCAAATTAAAGAGCTTTTAAATTTTGATACCTTAGATTATTTGGTAGAGAATAAAATCAAATAATACAAAACTAAAATGCTTTTTTATTTTGGGAGTAGCTAATATACATATAAACGCACGCCGATGCGAAGTGTTTTCGCTCTAAAACACATATTTTTATTCCAATTTTTTTAAACTTTGGCAGGAGACCTTTTTTTATTCTAACACATTTGTATTGTAAACCCTGGGCAAATCTATCAATGTTTTAGTGTAGGCCCCATATAAGGTTCCATTTCACAAATAGACATTTTTATATAGAGTTTAATGAAGTGTAAATGAATTTTAGAGTAGATAGAATCCGAGTTGAGAAATGTTTTATACATTGTTGGAAAGGTATGAAAATTTCCTTTACGATAAGGTATGTTGCGTAAATATGGCTATAGTGTGTCATGTGCAATTAGGACAACAAAAACAAAATTTGGGAAATTCGACTTTTTTGAAAAATTGACTTTTTTATTGCCGGTTCCATAAAATGGAATAGAATAGAGATATTTCCATGATTCTTTTTGTGTTTTGTAGAAGAAGTGTTACCAAATAAAAGTTTATTTAACATCTTTGCAATAAAATGTGACGTAATACTTGTTTTTTAGCAATGAATATAGCACTACTTGAAAATTGACTTTTTTCAGTATTTTGATCGCTACGATCTCATTTATGGCTAGGATATGGCGAGACATACCTTAAAATGTTGGGAACATTTTAAGCTTTCATTTAAGTTCAAAAAAAGCGAAAAAATCCCCGTGGAACTTTTTTTCCAGTGAGAAACTTTTGAAGTTTAGTAAAAAAATTGGCCATTTTGGTCTTAAGATAACGGTGTTGTTTGATATCGAAATTAGCCAAATTAGCACTTAAAACTTTTCTTAATACCTCGACTTTGTGAAAATGGAAAGAAATGATAATGCTTTGACGGCCAAAGTTTGCGAAAACTTAAAGGAAATGGGAGTATCTTTTTTGAAAAATTTTGCAATTTTTTGACAAAAAAAATATTTTTCATATTGAAAACGATGCCATTTTTAAACCGCCAAAGATATTCACGTGATTCCTTTTGTATTTTATGCACACATATGCTGGCATAATTTGTGTGAAGTATGAAGTTTATAGCTTTAAAATTGACGGAGTTATTTAAAAAACACTGAAAAAAACCAAGGCCAAATTTTCATATTTTAAAATTAAACAATTCATAACTCCTTAACAGTACACGATGGCATGGTACTTTATGCATAAGTTTTTTAGATCTTGTCAAGCTCTTTCTCTAGAGTCCTAAATCATGTAAATCGGTTGAGTAGATCAAAAGTTATGGCCCCCAGAAGCTTGGAGAAGTCAAAAGTGGTCAACTTTGACACCCTGTAGCTCACCCTGTATTAAAGATATGGACCAACAACAGCACTTTTCTGAAAGCCTATGTCCTCCTCTACAAATGTCTAGAACATTTTGTATGGCTAAAATCAACAGATAAAAAGTTGTAGACTTATTTCCAATTTTTTTGCCATTTGGCCCACTGTGCGTCGCTAAGCACTGAAGATCCAGCAGTAGCCAGCCTTGAAATAAATAAGTCTCATTACTGGCTGGCTTCCCAACATATGGCACACGATTTAGAGATTATTAGTTGCAATATGGCGATTTGTAATAAAGGGAATAAACCGATCTTTATTACTAAAAACAGGCAGGACGTACTAGATTTCACCTTTGTATCGAAGACATAGCGCAATACTGGGAAGTGTTCGATGACCACAGCTTCTCTGATCATCGTTATATCAGTTTCGCCCTTGGAGAAAATACTGCAGAAGTGGTCGCTCGGCTAAAAACAGAAGATTTCCGATTGGAATAGATTTCGACACACATTCTGCACGTCTATCTTTCCTATAGCAGAAAAGGAAGTGGTAACTGAGGAGGATATAGACATAATGGTCAAGCGGATCACGAAGGGCCTAAATGACTCGCTTGTGTCGGCATGTCCCAGTGCCAAGCCAAGCGACAAACAGCGACCACCATGGTGGACCCCAGAACTGGTTGATCTAAGGAAGGGCTGCAGAAAACTCTTCAACAGGGCGAAGGCCAAAAGGGCACCACACGATTGGGTCGTCTATAAGGCTGAGTAAAGAAAGTAGAAGGGCGAGCTGAGAACGAATTAGAACAAGTCCTGGTAGGATATAAGGTGGGATATATTCAGAAGTCCTTGGCTAAGGAAGATTTACTCTGCTTGTATCAGCATGTCGTATATACCTGTGGGATGGAGGGACCCAAAGGTCATCTTCATTCCTAAAGCAGGAAAACCTTACCACACGAAGCCGAAGGATTTTCATCCTATTAGTCTGTCATCCTTCATGCTGAAGACTCGTGAGAGGTTGATAGACACATATCTTAGAGCAAAGATCCCTGGAGATCGCCTGTCTTCAGCCCTTCACGACCTACTCGACAACATAGAGGGTTCTTTAGCTGTCAAGGAATATACAATGGTAGCATTTTTCTACATTAAATGTGCTTTCAATAATGTAAAACCGAAATCCATCATTGTGGATTTGAAGTTTCTAGGTATCAACACTACCGTAAGAAAGTTTATTAATGACTTACTTACCGAAATATGCATTACGGCAGGCTTGGGATCCATAGATCTAACAAGATGGGTCTACCTCGAGGAGGTGTACTGTTTCCTCTACTTTAGAATATAGCCATTAACAATAAATTATTGTCCCTGGAAGAAAAAGGTGTAAAAGTGACAAGACTTTTGCTGTCAGGGATTTCCTAACTCTCTCAAAGATATATTTCAAGAAGTTATATATGCCACAGCAAAATGGGCTACCGAAAGTGGTGTAGGAGATACAAGATACCTACAGAGGCACTTGCCTCCTTGGGAGGAGAAAATGTTCCATTTACAGATAGCGCAAAATACCTGGTTGTTTTGCTGGACAGGAAATTGAGCTCGAAATCCAAAATTTTGGGAAGGGCCAGAAAAGCAACTCTTGCCCTATACACCTGCAAGAGAGCATTTGGCAAAAGTTGGGGGTTTAGACCGAGCGTCATTCACTGGGTATATGCTGCAGTTGTCAGACCTATTATGCTATATGGTGTTATCCAAAGATGGTCTGTATGTAGGTTTTTTAAGGTTTTTGACTGTCAAAAAATTATAAACGTCGAAAAAAGTTATATACTTGCATAAAACGTGTAGAAAATAGTAAACGTCATAAACCTCGAAAATGCTCTGCTACATCATTTCATTGTTTTAAAATTGTTGCTGGTGCTATTGTGCCTATTAATTTTTTTTTTAATCTTATATAATAATAAATATATTTGATTATAAATGCCTCTGCTTTCCGGAGCAGTATGACCACGTTAAAATATTCATAAATTCCGCTGGTATGTATTAGTGAAGAAGAATAACAGATAAAAAATGTTTTTACTATTCTCGCCAGGTTTGGAATTCACACGTTTTCAGACGGTGTTGCCATATTCATTGATTTCCTAATTATTTGTTAAAAACTATTTTTTTGGCTCGGTTTATAACGTTTGTATATATTATACGTCGGAAATGTATGTCTTATTCGTCAGAGTTTCCGACACACCAGCTCTGGTGTAGTGATCTGGTGGACGGCGCTTCAAAAGTTCACCTACAGTTCAATACTCAACCGGATCCAAAGGATAATTTGTTGGTGCATCACTGCCGCACTGAGGACGACACCATCTGATGCCACACCTAATGCCTCTGGACATTGTGGCAAGACAAATTGCTGTGACCGATCGGTTACGGACACTGTGTTATCCTTAATGCAATGTCCGAGGTTCCAGGCAGTGTGGATTACACCCTGCCTGAGCCGCTTTTTGATAAAAAGTGCTGTACCACTATTCCTGATAGAACCGATTAAAACTACGATATCCCTGGTAATAGAAGTTAAATAGGAGGATTAGGTGGGCTTTGGGGTGTACTCTGAAAAACTAGAACTGATCATTTCGAGGAGGTTACCCGATCACTGCAGTGTGTATCAATTCTTGCAATTAAGAAAGTGGTGGAATGGCTAAGATATAATGTCATAACGACAACTGGCATAAATATCTTCTCAGATAGCCAGGCAGCCAATCAATCCCAAGAGAACGTATTTCTGAATTCAAAAACTGCTCTCGACCTTCGCAGATCTCTCAACGAGATGGTAGAACTGTTAAATATACACCTGTGCTGAAAACTGAGTCAAATTGAAAAGCGGACGAAAATTGCAAAGCGGTTGCAATTTCTAGTTGCACTGGAATCTATGGGTATGCAGGCCCAAAGGGCAACTATTGATAGATGGTCACAAAGAGAGGGCTGTGAGCATTCCAAAAATTGTGTGGCCTAATCAAGACTTGAAGAGGTCTACCGCTTTGTTGTCGCTGGCTAGAACGGACGTCTTAGTCATTGTGTTCGTCATGACGGGTCTGATTGGAAAACATGCTGACAGACTGAAGGTTGCCAGTAACGACTTTTGCCGAAGCTGTGAAGACAGCGAAGGAAAAGAGACTATAAAACATCTGCTGTGTGCGTGTCCCGCACTGCCAGCCACAAGGAGTTCCACTTTAGGTTATCATTTCTTTGAGAATCTGTCTGATTTAGCGGATGTGAATATACGCAAGTTTTTGGGCTTTTAAAAGCGATCTGAATGTTCTGTTCCTGTGGATGAAAACGTCTAAGTGAGTTTGATGGCAGACTGCCAGAATCTAAGCCAACCATCGTCAAGATCGGGCTATATTTGGACATAGCCACCATATGTACCGATTTCCCGATTTAAGTTCTAAAAGCACGTTTATTACTCGATTTCGCTGAAATTTGACACAGTGGGCTGTGTTAAGCTTCTCGACATTCGTGTTCTATATGGCTCAGATGGGTCTTTATTTGGATATAGCTGTCATATACATATACCGACATCCCGATTTATGTTCTTAGGCCCATAAAAGATGAATTTTTTTAACCGATGAATATGGAACAATAAGTAGTTTTAGACCCTTAAATAGCCTTCTTTCAAAAGGTAGAGATCGGACTTTATTTAGATAAAGCTGTTATTTTATCATAAATGATGCATTTTTCCCTGTTTTATGATGAAAGGTTTTTAATGTGTACATCCGAGGTGGTGGGTATCCAAAGTTCGGCACGGCCGAACTTAATGCTTTTTTGCTGGTTTGTCATAGATCTGAACAAATCTTTTCAAAGAGAATATCTTGTTGTGTTGGCATGTCAAATAATAAATGAAATGAAAGATGAGACATCTCGTCTATGTGGTTCAGTAGTTTAATCGTCGATAAGGGGGTTTCTCCATACAAAATAAGCGATAACATCTTTTTTAGCAACAATTGACATTTGGTGTTATAGCAAATAGTTTTAATTTTAAAGTAACAGGCTGACTGCTAACAAGTGTTGTTGTTTGATGTTTTAGCCAACTTTTAAACAACAAATTTCGTTGAGTGTATTTAGATAATGGGAGGAACTCAATTAAAAGTTATTGAGGAGGTCTCACATACAAATACTCTAGGAGTGGACATTATAAATAACAAGTATAAACGTTCTAACTTCGACCGGGCCGAAACTTATAAACCCTCCACCATGGATCGCATTTGTCGAGTTCTTTTCCCAGTATCTCCTTTTAGGCAAATAAAGAATAAATGAAAAGAATTGATATGTTACTGGAGATATATCATGTTATGGGCCAATTCGGACCATAATTGAGTTGAATGTTCGAGACAATGTCATTGTGCAAAATTTCAGACAATTGGAATAAGAATTGCGCCCTTTAGGGGTTCAAGAAGTAAAATAGGAAGATCCATTTATATGGGAGCTGTATCAGTCTATACACCGCTTCAGATCATACTTAACACGTATGTTGAAGGACATGGGAGAAGCCGTTGACAAAATTTATGACAAATCGGATAATAATTGCGCCTCTAGAGGTTAAAAAAGTCAAGATCCAGATCGGTTTATATGACAGTTACATAAGGTTATGGACCGATCTGCCACAGTTGTTAAAAGTCATAACAAAACATCCCGTGCAAAATTTCGGCCAAATCGGATGAGAATTGCGCCCTCTAGAGACTCCAGAAGTCAAGACCCCAGATCGGTTCATATGGCAGCTATATCAAAACATGGACCGATATGGCCCATTTACTATCCCAACCGACCTACACTAATAAGAAGTACTTTTGCAAAATTTCAAGCGGCTAGCTTTACTCCTTCGAAAGTTTGCGCACATTCGACAGACAACCAGATGGACGTGCATGGCAAGATCGAATTAAAATGTCATGACGATCAAGATTATATATATTGGGTTGCCCAAAAAGTAATTGCGGATTTTTCATATAGTCGGCGTTGACAAATTTTTTCACAGCTTGTGACTCTGTAATTGCATTCTTTCTTCCGTCAGTTATCAGCTGTTACTTTTAGCTTGCTTTAGAAAAAAAGTGTAAAAAAGGATATTTGATTAAAGTTCATTCTAAGTTTTATTAAAAATGCATTTACTTTCTCTTAAAAAATCCGCAATTACTTTTTGGGCAACCCAATACTTTATGGGGCCTTAGACGAATATTTCGTGGAGTTACAAACAGAATGACGAAATTACTACATCCACAGCCTATGGTGGAGGATATAAAAATCAATTTGTGGTGATAGCAGTGATATTGCCGTTAAGCAGTTTAACATAAGGCCAATTTCCAGCAGAAGCCAGAAAAAAAATTAAACAAAAAAAAAGTGTATTCTAGCCAGAAATCATATGCAGCAGAATGTTTAGGATAATTTTTATGTTGGTTTGTCCCCTAAGCGTTTATTCTTGGCCCGGTTGATTGATTTTTCTACTTACTTCCTGTTTCTGCATTTTAATTATTGTTATTACCGTCAGATGGCAACTTGCTGTGATGGTGCCACCCACTACGCACCACTTGAGCGGCAGAGGCAGCATAGCATACGGAACAAATATCACAAACAAGATGTACCATATTAGGTACTCTCGGTCGGCAAATCCCACTCCCTCGCCAACGAAACCTGCAAAGAAAAAATTCTAATTGTATACAAATGTTTGCTTGTCTTGTTCCTTATGTTTATAAAGGCAGCACAGTGGAACGGTCCCGAACTGGTGAATTGTGACAACCTATTCGCATTATGTGCGGATAATTCAATTTTCTCGAAGCTAATAAGATGAAAGGATGGCGAGTACTGCTAATGAACTTACCTTGAATATTGAATAGTATCCAGGTGCATACTGCTGCCCAGTGGAGGTAGTTGTTGGCGAAACAACGCCAATATCCGAGAAAGCAAATGGACATGTTGGCCAGAGCACAGCAAACCGACCATGTTATGGCTGTGGCCACATTGACTTCCTAGCATGGAATGGTGGTCACAAAAATTAAAGCATACAATGCACTCAAAATTACTACAGTTCGTTTAAACCTTACCACCTCCACCTTCGATTCTGCTTCCTTTAGAAACCAAATAAGGGCCAGTACAACTTTGAGAATGAAATCCACTAGATTTACAATGATTAGCGACTTTTGGCGTTGGCGATGAGTGTAGGTGAGGTAGGCTCGTTCCAGTGAGTTCTGTTTGAATGAGTTTGTCAAGGATGGACATAGGATACCTTTCACCACATTGCCACTCTTGAACGCCGAATAGGTGTCGTTGCTCAAGAGCCGTGGCGTTGTGGTTTGAGCAGCTTCTCCTTCGGCATCGAAGTCTGCGACAAAAGTGTAAACATTTAAACATTTACCTGATTTGAAAATTGCTTTACTTGCCTAAATTTGTGTTTCCAAACACGCTGCAACTTTCAGTTCGTCTTTTCGGGCCGTAACGTAGCTTCCGCTCCATGATACGAACAGACTGAACACGCAAGGGAACACCGGATTTTGGTCTCGGCTTGCGAAAGCTAGCAGCGAGAGTTGACGTCGAACCACGCAGAGAGGAGGGCACTTCATCATCCATTTGTGCCCCGTCGCCAGGCAGACGTGGTATCTTGGACATATCTTCCAAATTATGACTTCTAGCAGGCTAGTTAAGTGGTATTTATATAAGTGACTACATTGGACAAAGTTTCGTTAATTACCTCGATAGAACTTTCCAAGTCAACGCCATTGTTTTTGTCCGCAATGACCTCGTCAACTACATCATTTTCATCGTACTTTGTGCTCAAACACCCATTTGCCATCCCTTCCTGATTGTCACTGTGGCCGGCCATGTCGTTTTTTACCTCCATTACAACATTAGCTGGTCGAACGCACTTTTCCCTCAGTTGTACATTTTCATTTTCTCGATGGATTTCATCTCCGTTTCCGTTAGCCATTGGGTAGTGGCGTTGGGATTTCAGGCTTTCACTTCCGTCTCTCATTATGCAAGTGACTGCATTATCGTTGGAGTTGGGTTTCCGCTCAAATATTTCCATCACAAATTTGGCTGGTAGGTCACGCTGCGAAGTACTACTATTATGTCTGAGTTTGATAACGGAAACGAATTTGTAGTCATCTTCATCCATAACATATTCTTCTGGGCTTCTATGTAAAACGACAATATGAGAGAGAAGGGATATTCATGATTATTTGCAAACCTATAGAAGTCCAAGCAAAAAAAAAATGTAAAATGTATTGCAAGTGAAGAATAGATAAGGATGTTTTAAAACTATTTTCTTATGCCAGATTATGTCAAAGAGTATCGAAATTTTTATGCTTAGTAAAACACGAATTGCAGAGAATGATTTATGAAAGACTAGCTGACCCGGGCCCGCTCCCCTGTTCCCTCTTTTACTTTATATGGAACAAAAGTTTCCTTGGAATATTTATTTGCGATAATTAAAGAGCTTTTAGTGAAATACCATGCTACTAATATAGTATATCGCTTGACTAATTGCTTAACAATTTAAGTGCCTTTGTCCGAATCCCATATGATCTTTATTGGTATACGAATTTAAGTTTCGATGTAAGGTGTACTCCATTCTTAAAATACTTTATTTCAGGCCGCTACTCTCATGATATCTGATTTAGGGGTGTTTTCGGGGGAGAGTAGGTCCCCCACGCACTTGGCCCTGCAAAGAATATTAGCATCGTGCTCTTCTTTCAAAAACCATTTAGTTAAACCCCATATTGCCATTGGCTTAGGGGAGTTTACACTATGAGGCGTCCCCCAAACACATGGTCCCCAAATTGGTTATCAAATTCGTTTTCTAATCTTAAATACTTTTCATTTGAGCCACATGTTGGCATGTTCGAAAAATTGTTACCCTTTGGGGGTGTTTTGTAAGTTCCACTCTCTTTAAGACCCAAATTGTTTTGGTGAGCGAATACGTCCTATTTGGGGGTTGTTATGGTGGTGGGACGGCACCTTAACAGTAGGTCCCTAACGTTGATATCAGATACGTGGTCTACTCCCAAATACCTTTCATTTGAGCCCCATATTTCCATAGTCGGCAAACATGACTGGCTTGGGAGGTGTTTTGGGGGATGGGGGACGGCCACTCAGTGACTTGGCCTTGAAAATATATATCGGATTCGTGTTCTACCCTAAAAACCCTCTTATTTGAGCCTCATATTGCAAATACTTCCTATTTGGGTGGTGTTGTGGGGGTGGGTTGGGGCATAGACACTTTTCCGGAAAATTGATAACAAATTCGTGCTTTACTCCCAAAGACCTTTCATTTGAGCCCCATATTGCTATGGTCGTAAATTTGTCGTCTTTGGGAGATGTTTTTGGGGAGAGGCGGCCCTCCAAACACATCGTCCCATATTTGGATATCAGATTTGTATTCTACATTCAAATACCTTTTATTTAAGCCCCATATTCCCACGGTCAGCAAATAAGTCCAGTTTGGGGGGTGTTTTGGGGAAGGGGTGGACCCCCAGAAACGTGGTCCCACATTTGGGTATCAGATTCGTATTCTATTCGCAAATACCTTTCATTTGAGTACCATATTGCCATGGTCGGTAAATATGTCCGATTTAGGAGTGTTTTGGGGGTTGGGGTGGTCCCCCTAGCACTTGGTCCGACAATTGGATATCAGATACGTTTTCTTATCCTAAATACCTTTCATTTGAGTGCCATATTGTCGATATTGGTCTAAATATATGTTTGGTAGGTTTTAGGGTGGGGCATCCCCCCTAGGTGCCCATCCGAAATTTGGATACCAAATTTTTATTTTTAGGGTACTATATGAGAGCATACAAAATTTCGCTTAAATCGCACCACCCATATCCGAGATCTGGCGTTTCTGAAAATTAGGGTAAGGGGGAGGGTCCGCCCCCCTTCAGATATCAAAAAATGTAGTACCCCATTTTCACCACGGGTAATTATGCACCATCTGTGAAAATTTCAAGAAACTCGGTTCAGCCGTTTCTGTGTCTATAAGGAACACACAAACATACAAACAAACAAACCTACAAACAAACACAAATTGATTTTTATACCCTCCACCATAAGATGGGGGGTATACTAATTTCGTCATTCTGTTTGTTACTACTCGAAATATTCGTCTGAGACCCCATAAAGTATATATATTCTTGATCGTCGTGACATGTTATGTCGATCTAGCCATGTCCGTCCGTCCGTCCGTCCGTCCGTCTGTCTGTCGAAAGCACGCTAACTTCCGAAGGAGTAAAGCTAGCCGCTTGAAATTTTGCACAAATACTTCTTATTAGTGTAGGTCGGTTGGTATTGTAAATGGGCCATATCGGTCCATGTTTTAATATAGCTGCCATATAAACCGATCTTGGGTCTTGACTTCTTGAGCCTCTAGAGTGCGCAATTCTTATCCGATTGGAATGAAATTTTGCACGACGTGTTTTGTTATGATATCCAACAACTGTGCTCAGTATAGTTCAAATCGGTCCATAACCTGATATAGCTGCCATATAAACCGATCTTGGGTCTTGACTTCTTGAGCCTCTAGCGTGCGGAATTCTTATAAGATCAGAATGAAATTTTGCACGACGTGTTTTGTTATGATATCCAACAACTGTGCCAAGTATGATTCAAATTGGTCCATAACCTGATATAGCTGTCATATAAACCGATCTTGGGTCTTGACTTCTTGAGCCTCTAGAGGGCGCAATTCTTATCCGAAAGGAATGGAATTCCGCACGACGTGTTTTGTTATGATACCCAACAACTGTGCCAAGTATGGTTTAAATCGGTCCATAACCTGATATAGCTGCCATATAAACCGATCTTGGGTCTTGACTTCTTGAGCCTCTAGAGGGCACAATTCTTATCCGGTTTGAATGAATTTTTGCACGACGTGTCTTGTTATGATATTTCATTCCAATCGGATAAGAAATGCGCACTCTAGAGGCTCAAGAAGTCAAGACCCAAGATCTGTTTATATGACAGCTATATCAGGTTATGGACCGATTTGAACCATACTTGGCACAGTTGTTGGATATCATAACAAAACTCGTCGTGCAAAATTTTATTCCAATCGGATAAGAAGTGCGCACTCTATAGGCTCAAGAATTCAAGACCCAAGATCGGTTTATATGGCAGCTATATCAGGTTATGGACCGATTTGAACCATACTTGGCACAGTTGTTGGATATCATAACAAAACTCTTCGTGCGAAATTTCATCCCAATCGGATAAGAATTGCGCACTCTAGAGGCTCAAGAAGTCAAGACCCAAGATCGGTTTATATGGCAGCTATTGTGCAAAGTTTCAAGCGGCTAGCTTTACTTCTTTGGAAGTTAGCGTGCTTTCGACAGACAGACGGACGGACATGGCTAGATCGACATAAAATTTCACGACGATCAAGAATATATATACTTTATGGGGTCTCAGACGAATATTTCGAGTAGTTACAAACAGAATGACGAAATTAGTATACCCCCCATCCTATGGTGGAGGATATAAAAACAAAAAGGTGTAGTATTAACTTTCTTTTAACAGAATCTCGATTTTCAGAGAGATCAAAGAGATTAAAATTATTATTAAATTCAATAAAGATTGTTTGCATAGTTCGATATAAAATAACTTAATTAAAGCAGCTGTTAGTAACAGGATGATCAAAAAGAAACATTTATATAAATTGGATTCAAAATGAAATCGGAGATTATTTTGTCTTGCATAATTTTGAGAAGGGAAGTAATATTTAGCTGTACGTCGGCTTTTTAATGTTGGTAATTTAATTATGTTTAATCTAAATTCATACGTCATACAAATGTAATATATAGTTATTTAGTTATCAAGGGATATAAAAACTCTTTACTCCAACGCTTGATAAATCCCTGGCTTTTATGGGCTTTATTCGTAATTAGAGAAATATGTTTCCTAAAATCTAACGGTTAGTCCAACAGGATTCTCAAATCATGGATAGAATCCATATACTCCTCTATACAATCATTCAAATAATAACTTGTATCTATCTTCTTGAACCGAAAAAAAGACATACATATGTTTACATTTCAAAGTGTTATGTTTCAACTAGTTAGTATTACGCCATTTATAAAACTCGTTGAGATCAGATTGAAATATGCGTTGTTTTGCCTCCTCATTAAAATAATAGAAAATGTTTACATCATCTGCATACATTAGAACCTTACACTGAAGTATTGCATTAGGCAGGTCATTTATAAACAATGTATGTAAATAAAATTGGTCCGAGATGGCTTCCTTGAGGGAATTTTATTAGAAACATCATTCCATATTTTCACCATTTGAGGTCTGCCCATTGGGTAGGATTTTATCTAGTTCAAGAATGCGTTGGGAAACCCCCAACCCCCAACCCCCATAAGATGCAACTTCAATAACAACAATTCATGACTAACCTTATCAAAAGCTTTGCTGAAGTCCGTATAAATACAATCCATCTGATAACGACTTCTTAACCCTTTATTCACAATTGTAGTTAATTCCAAAAGATACAGTAGACCGATGTTTACGGAAGCCATGTTGAAGTTTACAAAAAATAGATGAAAGATAATACCTCAGTCTCCATATTTTCAAATAATTTTGGAATTGTGTTCAATTTAGCAATTCCTCTATAGTTTGATGCTTCAGTTCTATTACTCGATTTAAATAAAGGAACAATTAAAGATTCTTTCTAAATTGGTGGTAAATAGCCAGTATCCAGAGACTCTTACTAAACATTATATACGAAAGGATTCTATCCAGGCTTGAGACCGTTGTTTTCTTTAGGCATTTCAGATTGCGTAACACTGTTAAAACATCTAATAATGGAACAGAACGAAAATTCCGCAATGCCATAGGGATAGTGTTGTATATATTAATATTATATACTTCATCAGAATAGGCTGTTTTAAAAAATGAGGCAAATATATATGATCTCATAATCTGCAACATCTTTTCCGAAATGTAACCTCTTTGGACAATCATTAGATCGACGCTTAGATTTAATGAAACACTAAAAAGATTTAGGATTAGATATCAATTCATTCTTCATTCTCGATATAAAGCTATGATATAGTTTTTTATTCAAGATTGTATATTCCAATCTTATGACGGAGTTATTAACAAAATCCAAAGAAGAAGCACTTTTTCACAATTTATTATAAAGCTTATTATACCCTCCACCATAAGATGGGGGGTATACTAATTTCGTCATTCTGTTTGTAACTACTCGAAATATTCGTCTGAGACCCCATAAAGTATATATATTCTTGATCGTCGCGACATTTTATGTCGATCTAGGCATGTCCGTCCGTCCGTCTGTCTGTCGAAAGCACGCTAACTTCCGAAGGAGTAAAGCTAGCCGCTTGAAATTTTGCACAAATACTTCTTATTAGTGTAGGTCGGTTGGTATTGTAAATGGGCCATATCGGTCCATGTTTTGATATAGCTGCCATATAAACCGATCTTGGGTCTTGACTTCTTGAGCCTCTAGAGTGCGCAATTCTTATCCGATTGGTATGAAATTTTGCACGACGTGTTTTGTTATGATATCCAACAACTGTGCTCAGTATAGTTCAAATCGGTCCATAACCTGATATAGCTGCCATATAAACCGATCTTGGGTCTTGACTTCTTGAGCCTCTAGCGTGCGCAATTCTTATCAGATTGAAATGAAATTTTACACGACGTGTTTTGTTATGATACACAACAACTGTGCCAAGTATGGTTTAAATCGGTCCATAATCTGATATAGCTGCCATATAAACCGATTTTGGGTCTTGACTTCTTGAGCTTCTAGAGGGCGCAAATCTTATCCGATTTGGCTAAAATTTTGCATGACGTATTTTATTTTTACTTTCAACAACTGTGTCAAATAAGGTTCAAATCGGTTCATAAACTGATATAGCTGCCATATAAACCGATCTGGGATCTTGACTTCTTGAGCCTGTAGAGGTTGCAATTATTATCCGATTTGCCTGAAATTTTGTACGACGGATTCTCTCATGAATATCAACATACGTGTTTATTATGGTCTGAATCGGTCTATAGCCCGATACAGATCCCATATAAATCGTTCTCTCTATTTTACTTCGTGAGCCCCAATGGGCGCAATTCTTATACGAATTGGCTGAAATTTTACACAGGTCTCCAACATATAATTTAATTGTGGTCCGAACCGGACCATATCTTGATATCGTTTTAATAGCAGAGCAACTCTTTTCTTATATCCTTTTTTGCCTAAGAAGAGATGCCGGGAAAAGAACTCGACAAATGCGATCCATGGTGGAGGGTATATAAGATTCGGCCCGGCCGAACTTAGTACGCTTTTACTTGTTTTTCCTATTCTTTAATCTTTATAAAGCAGCAGAATTCAACGGGGGAACAGTATTCCTGGATATAGTTTTTTTTCGGAACAGCTCTAGATATTCCATTTTTCAAAATAGAGTAAAACATTTCGATCATCTCATCTAATGACTCCAAAGATCGAAGTATAGTCCAATCGGTCGAACTTACAAATGAATCCAATTGGTTGTAGTCTGTTTGAGAGAAACAATAGCTAGTTTCATCCAAATAAGAGTTAGGTGAATCCTTAGAAGAGGACACTTAGGAAAATTGTACCTTTATTGTAGGATGATATTTATTCTCAGGGTGGACTAAAGGATCGCATGGAAAAACCAAAAAATCGTAATGATGACTTACGAATATAAGGTGGAGAAGTTTACCAAAGAAGTTATAAATATTATTAATTTGTGTTAAACCGGAACTAAATAATGGACCAAAACATTGGTTAGTACTATAACTAGTTGCAGTAGCTAAAGGATCATTAGTCTCTGGACTACAAGTCGATTTTATGTTTGGTAAATTAAAAATTCCGGGAGCTATTAAGATATTATTAGACTTTTCTGATTCAAATGCACAAAGAATAGATGACTATATATCAACACTCGATCTAGGTGGAACATATGAGAATATGATGTAAAGTGTTAAATTCTTAAGAAAAACTCAACTGAAACAGCAACAATTTCATTATCAAGCGACAAGGGGAGAGAAATTTCTTCTGCCGTAAATAGAGAAGACACAGCTATAAGTACCCCGCCTCCTCTACTTTTGAAACAACCATTACGATACGTCTAAAAATTTGAAACTGTTGACCAAAAATTTCCCTACCATGTACATTATCTTGGAGCTAGGTCGCAGTGCAATTATATCATCATTTAAATCAAAACTATCAATAATTAGGGGGATAACTTAAAATAACTTGGACCCTCCCCTTACACAAATTTTCAGAAACGCCAGATCTCGCAGATGGGTAGTGCGATTTAAGCGAAATTTTGTGTGCTCTTATATAGTACCCTAAAAATAAAAAATTGGTATCCAAATTTCGGATGGGGTACCTAGGGGGGCCGGCCCATCCCAAAACCTACAAACATATATTTAGACCAATCATGACAATATGGGACTCAAATGAAAGCTATTCAGGATAAGAAAACGTATCTGGTATCCAATTGGCAGACCAAATGTTAGGGGTACCACCCCAACCCCCAAAACACCCCTAAATTGGACATATTGTCGACCATGCCAGTATGGAACTCAAATGAAAGGTATTTACGAGTAGAATACGAATCTTATATCCAAATGTGGGACCAAGTGGGGTCCACCCCTTTCCCAAAACACCCCCCAAACAGGACTAATTTACTGACCATGGCAATATGTGGCTTAAATAAAAGGTATTTGAGTGTAGAATGGGACTAAGTGTTTAGGGGCCTCCTCTCACCAAAAGCATCCCCCAAAGGGGAAAAATTTACGACCATAACAATATGGGGCTCAAATGAAAGGTCTTTGGAAGTAAAGCATGAATCTGATATCAATATTCGGGAAAAGTGTCTATTGGGGCCACCCCACCCCCACAACCACAACCAAGTAGGAAGTATTAGCTGACTATTGCAATATGAGGCTCAAATAAGAGGGTTTTTAGAGTAGAACGCGAATCCGATATATATTTTCAAGGCCAACTCACTGAGTGGCCGCCCTTCTCCCAAAGCCGGTCATGTTTTCCGACTATAGCAATATGGGGCTCAAATTAAAGGTATTTGGGAGTAGACCATAAATCTGATGTCAACATTAGGGACCAACTGTCTAGGGGACGTTCCACCACCATAACAACCCCCAAATAGGACGTATTTGCTCACCAAGACAATTTGGGCCTTAAAGAGAGTGGAAACAAATATTTTAGATGTTAGGGCCAATACCCCAAACCGGACATATTTGCTGATTTTTGCAATAAGGAGTTTAAATGAGATTAGAAAACGAATTTGGTATCCAATTTTGAGGCCAATGGCAATATGGGGTTCAAATAAATGATATATAGATATATGAGAATAGAGCACGTTTGCGAACGAACATGTGCACTGATTGGGACAATATGGGTATCAAAAGAAAGGTAACTAAAAGTAGAGTACGAATTTAGTGTACAAATGTCACATCTAGTGTCGGGGGGTCCCCCACCGCCAAAAAAGCCTCTAGAGGACACTTTCACCGCTTTGGGCAATATGGGTATCAAATGAATGGTATTTGAGAGAAGAGTACGAACTTGGCATTAAAATGTTACCCTAAGTGTCGGAGGGCCCCACCCCCAAAAAAGCCCCAAGAGGACACTTTCACCGCTTTGAGTAATATGGGTATCAAATAAAAGGCATTCAAAAGTAGAATACAAATCTGAGACAAAAAATAATTTTTTGGTGTCTGAGAGTCCAACCCACCAACTAAAACCCCCAGCAGGACAAATTTACCGATTGGGACAATGGGTATCAAACGAAAAATATTTGGAAGTTTAGTACACATCTGTTGGAGGCCACCGTAGCGCAGAGGTTAGCATGTCCGCCTATGACGCTGAACGCTTGGGTTCGAATCCTGGCGAGACCATCAGAAACAATTTTCTGCGGTGGTTTTCTCTTCCTAATGCTGGCAACATTTGTGAGGTACTATGCCATTTAAAACTTCCCTCCGCGCCACGCCTTTCGGACTCGGCTATAAAAAGGAGGCCCCTTATCCTAGAGCTTTAAACTTAAAGCGGACTGCACTCATTGATATGTGAGAAGTAAGCCCCTGTTCCAAAATTTGTTGTTTGTTTGTAAGTACGTGGGTGGCCGCCCAACCCTGCGTAGCCCTCAAAACTGGACATATTTGTGTATTATGGCAAAAAGGGGCTCAAATCTGTATCTGTTTCATGGCCAAGTATTTCAGGGAGTCCTCACCTCATAAACTCCCCCTGAACCACCCATATATACCGACTATAGCAATATGTAACTCCAATGTGATTTTCGGGAGTGGCAAAGAGTTTGGCTACTCCAATCCACCACCAAATCTAAGAGAATGAAGTAGTTCTAACGTTCTAACATCGAAACTTTAATGACCCCTACCGTGACAAAAATTTCCTCAGGAACAATAATTCTAAATGATACATTGCTTCGTCTGTCCCGGTATTGAAACACAAACACGCAAACACTAACCTGGAAAAAATCAAGAATTCAAATAGTATATTTTGAACATATTTTAACAAATATTTCACTGGGCCCAAATCACCGGCCAAATCCTAAGAACTAAAATAATTTAACAAGTATTACCGCTTAAACGGCTGAATCGATTTTCTTGAAATTTTCACTGATGGTGCATAATGATCCCGTGGTGAAAATAGGGTACTAAATTTTTTTATATCTGAAGGGGGAGCGGACTCTCCCCCTTACCCTCATTTTCAAAAACGCCAGAACTCGGAGATGGGTGGTGCGATTTAAGCGAAATTTTGTGTGCTCTCTTATACTAAACCAAACTTAATATCCAAATCGTGGATGGGGTACCTGTGAGGCCGTCTTACCCTCAAAACCTACAAAATATATATATATAGACCAATAATGGCAATATAGGACTCAAATGAAAGGTATTTAAGATAAGATAACGTATCTGATATCCAATTGTCGGACCAAGTGTTTGGGGGACCACCCCCAAACACCCCAAAACACCCCTAAATTGGACATATTTACCCACCATTGCAATATGGGACTCAAATGAAAGGTCCCAAACCGGTCATGTTTGCCGATTATGGAAATATGAAAGGTATTTGGTGGTAGACCACGAATCTGATATCAACATTCGGGACAAACTGTCCGAATGTCCGAACGTCCCCCAAATAGGACGTATTTGCTCACCAAGACACTTCAAGGCAGTGGAGCTCGATATTAATAGTTTTTGGGGCCTATACCCCAGACCGGACTTATTTGCTGACTTTTGCAATAAGGGGTTTAAATGAAAGGTATTTGAGATTTGAAAACGAATTTGATATCTAATTTCGAGGCTAATGCCAATATGTGGTTCAAATAAATAATATATAGATACATAAGACTAGAGCACGATGATGATATATTTTCACGGCTTAGTGTTTGGGGCACCACCCAACTTTCCAAAACACCCATATTTAACGACAATGCAATGTGGGGCCCAAATGAAAGGTATTGGGGAGTAGAGCACGAAATTGATACCCACTTTCGGGACCAATTTTCTAGGGGTCTTTTTCCCAAAAAAAAGCAAAAGATTAGGTTAGGTTAGGTTTTGGGATGCCTAATCCTATAAACTCTACTTAGTCCAATGGCAATGTGGGGTTTAAATAAATGGCATTTGAGACAATAGCACGATGCTGATATTTGTTTCAGAGCCAAGTGTCTAGGGTACCACCTCACCCCCAAAACTCTCCTAAATCGGACATCATGAGAATATGTCCGATGGCATTAAACCCTCCGAGCGAATTCGTGCTCCAATAAATATCATATGGAATGCAGATAAAGGCACTTATATTGTTATACTTTTAGTCAAGCGGTATGCATATACTATTTTCGTAACATGGTATTTCACTAAAAACCCTTTAAATGTCGAAAATAAATATTCAAAGAATAATTTTGTTCCTTATAAAGTAAAAGAAGGCGCAGCGGAGCGGATAAAATTTCAATTAAAATAATAAAACTTGAATTTTATTGATTGACAATGTATTAGAATTTGGTCTACAGAATATTTTATTGAAATTTTTTCATTGAAATTTGCGCTTTGAAAAAATTTCATTAAAATGTTGTCTTTTGAAAAAATGTCCTGGATGTTTTATCTTTACATAGAAATAATTTAATTTTGTTATTGGAATTGTGTCCACATTAAACCAATGGGTTTTGTTTTTGAGTCTGTTTAGAATAGAAAGGCAAAATAAAAAGACTTTAAAAAAGTTAGGCAAAATGTAGTGTCGCAAATGCATTAAGCAGATTTTTTTTTTTAAATTTTGGCCTTAAAAAATAGATTTGAGGTAGGCCCAACTCTGGGTAAAAGTATGTTCTCAGAGAATTTTGTTTTGAAAAAAAAATTATTAAAATTCAGTCTTCTGGAGAAATTTATTGAAATTTTATTTTTGAAAAAAAAAAAAAAAATATATAAAAGTTTGTCTATAGAAAAGTGCTCGGGTTCGATAGCCCTTCTCCCTAGCTACGTTCTTAGCTCTAATATATATCTTTCATCCGTTGAGGATTTTAATTACTGTAGGTGCCACAATTTCCGATCTTTACAAATTTTTAACACGTATTACGTCCCAATACGTGCTAAAAATTGCGTAAAAATCTGTCCTGATATAGAAATAGCTCCCATATATACCTTTCATTCATCAATAGTGGCCTAGTAAGGCCACAATTTATGTCCGAACTTTACAAAATTTAGCATGAGATGTTTTATTTGACATCCTATTACGAGTGCAAATTTTATCAAAATCGGTCCAGATTTAGATACAGCTCCCATCAGAGGCACAGCAAGGATTTAATTCAGGGATAAGCCTCTCCCACCCCCACCTGCGCCAAAATTATACTGTTACTTGAAATTGGTAAGGATACCTCAAACTTTTTATTGAAAATTGTGCTCGCTACTTGGTGAAGAAATTGACCCATCGGCGTTGACATTTGGTCATAAAGTCAGAGCTAAATTTTGTACTGTTTGCTAACACACTATTCCCTAAATTCTTCTTCGAACTGTACTAAAATCGATATTATGGTTCCCTATTGCAATGAATTATGTTCACGTTTTTACTCCCAAAGGAGAGTGAATCGGGCTAATGACCATGAGAATGAATATCAACAGAATTTGGAGGAATAACTTGAATAACAAAAAATTTTTTTGAAAAAATTTTAAGAAATTACTACTTTTAAAAAAATGCTCAATATAATGAGTATATCGAGCGCCAGGCGTGAATGGGTAAAAATGTTGTTTTTAGAAAATAATGCTTTTGAAGTTTTATCTTAAGATAGAAAAAGTTTAATTTTTTATTGAAATTGTGTCCTGATTAGACCAAGAGGATTTGTTTTTATACGCTCCACCATAGGATATATATACTAATTGCGTCATTCTGTTTGTAACTACTCTAAATATTCGTCTGAGACCCCATAAAGTATATATTTTCTTGATTGTCGTGAAATTTTATGTCGATCTAGCCATGTCCGTCCGTCCGTCCGTCCGTCTGTCTGTCGAAAGCACGCTAACTTCCGAAGGAATAAAGCTAGCCGCTTGAAATTTTGCACAAATACTTCTTATTAGTGTAGGTCGGTTGGTATTATAAATGGGCCATATCGGTCCATGTTTTGATATAGCTGCCATATAAACCGATCTTGGGTCTTGACTTCTTGAGCCTCTAGAGTGCGAAACTCTTATCCGATTGGAATGAAATTTTGCACGTGCTGTTTTGTTATGATATCCAACAACTGCGCTAAGTGTGGTTTAAATCGGTCCATAACCTGATATAGCTGTCATATAAACCGATATTGGGTCTTGACTTCTTAAGCCTCTAGAGGGCGCAATTCTTATCCGATTTGAATAAATTTTGGCACGTAGTATTTTGTTATGATATTGTAATGTACAAGACCACGGAGGGGTCTGGATGCGAGTTCTAAAAACTTTGTAAGCATCCTTCAGTCTATGCCGAGTTAGGACTACGGGAGCCTTTTCTAGCTAACTTCAGTCGGGTGGGGGGTTCGCGTCCTGCTCTTCATAGACTAAGTTCCCACTACAAAATTATTATTATAGACTCCCTATTTTTTTAACTGAGATACAGAAACTACATGGGCCAGTATAATAAAAAAAATACACCCGCTTTAATCTTACGAAAAAAAAATGAATTTTATATGAAATGAGTATTTTCCCGAAAGCCATCATATTGGGTCTCTCAGTTGTTGTTGAGAGACTTGCCTCATAACCCTCACCTTCCTTTGTTCTAGTGGCATAATGATTTAGTCTAGAACCCCAACTTTGATGCTTATTATTCCATCCCTATCGACTTACATTCCAGTAAGAAAACATTCCAAATTCGGTTAGTAATCCATTACTATTTTTTTTATAAATATTTAAAATATATTAATCATGAAATTTCAATAATTATGCAGCTTAGAATTAGGTTAGAAATTATAATGATTATTTGCATAAAAAAAAACAAAAAAAAAAATCCAAAGAGATATGTGATTTTAAACAAAGACATAGGATATTTTTAAGGGTTATAAAGCTAAAATATTTTAAAGAAATTAGTCTCAAAACCTAAGTAAATTACACAAATCGTATGAAATACATTTTTTTAACTTCAATGATTTGTGTACTTAATTTTTTTATGTGTAGGCAAAATTCTTTTTTTGAAATTCGCATAATGAGCAGTGGGGGAAACAATGGAAATAAAACAAACGTTTGGTACTTTTAAGAAGTTGCATTAACTTTCGGCAAACCCTTTAAGAAACAATTTTATATCTGTTGTTTCTGTTTCACTTGTTCATACATTTTGTAAAATTGATAATTGAGATCAAATCATAAAGACGTTTGCAATGACAGTGCGCCCACGCATGATAATGATGATGAGTATAACACTTAGAATCAACTGGTTTTACTAATGAACATTTGTTGGACATCAGTGACGTCATTACCGTGGGAGCTCTACTCCAGTTATAAAAAGAAGAAAACACAAATTCATCAATGAATTTGTTTTTGTTATTATTGCAAGGCAATAGTCACAGAATCATTGCAAACATTTTTATACACTCACGAAAAAATATCAGTGCAAGACAATATAAATTTATATGAAAACAAAGCATTTACTTAAGACTCACCAGCAAATCGTCCCATAGTGAAGGCCTTCGTATGTTGCGATGCTGCAGATGCTATTTAAAAGAGATTTATAATATCTTGCATAAATATGTAAAATTAAGTCAATTGCATGATACTTAAAGCCTTTAAACCACAGCAAAAATTATGCGATTTCCAAATGGAGAAATGTTCTTTTAAATTTAGCACATTGTGTATGAAAGCGATATTTTGCTGCTTATGATCTCCACTTCTTCTACGAGCTCCACAATGAACATACTGAAATTTAACGATTGTTAAAAAAAAGTTGGCCTGTTTCAGATAGGCGAACTGGTACTAGTCAAATTAGACATCTCGGTGTATGGGCTGCATCATGGACAAAACGAAATGAACATTGTTGGGATGCTTAAGTTAGGGCGAAATATGATGGTAACAAAGCCGACATTAGTAACTGTGATGTATAATATTAGGATGATATTATATTAAGATGACAATGGTCTAACTAGAAATTCCAGGGTATGCTCGGCATCAGGTGAAGTTTTATCAATCTGCTTGTTCTGTTGCGGCACTTACCGTCGTGGGCTCCAGCAGCAATCAGAATTTCAATGAGACTTGCTGTGTTCAGTGTTGGCTCGATCAGTGTTCTTTCTGTTGATTTCTCCCTGGCAGACAATTGTGGACAAAAGCACTCGGGAGAGCAGCCTCCTCGCAAAACCAAAAAGGTCTGATATGGACAAAAGCGTACCAGTGTCGGTCTGAGAACGTCTGCCTGTGATGGATGCTGCCTCCCAGTAGATAATAGGTTTAAATATTCTTATTCTGGACAGGCGGCATAGGACATTGGACATAAGTCCAGTGCCACGTGATAAGATTAACCTAATTTTAGCAACCAAAGTCAAACTAGGGGAGAGCTGTACGGAAAATAACTTCTTAGGAAATTTGCACATTTTACAGCCTATCAACGGAAAACATACCTTTTCCAAAAAAATACGATTCGTGTATAAAAATTAATGATTGTAAAAATCAAAACTTGTTGCACTTTGTCACTATAAAAAGTAGATTAACTCAAAAGGTTATAATTTATCTTTCGTGTAATATCGAGCCGAACACTTCGAAGAATCAAACAGAAAGGAAGTCTCTCGAAATTTTGCAATCATTTTGGGGCTTGGTTTTACATATTAGGTATGACCAAAGCAAAACGTCAAAATGTGGATTGTACCCTTTGCAACATCAATGTACCATTTTCAGGTCTGAAGTCATCATTCGGTAATTAGGCTTTACCAAGAAAAATGCTGCCACTACAGGGTGGTCTGAGTGAAATGAAGTACAAATTCAGGCAGTCAGCTGAGAATCGGGCAGAGGCTGATTAAAACAAGAGAGTGTTTTTACAACTCTCTATAGAAGATATAAAAAAAACAAAACAAATTCAATGGGAACGGTACAACCTTATCGCCAACCAAATTTATTCAATCAGGGTAGAAAAAATTACTCAAAATAAAGGAAAAAATTTAAGATTCCATGACACATTCTTCTTTTGGTGCAAAATATTGTAAATTTGAAAAAAAAAATATAGAAAACTTTACGATCAAAATGTATGCGTAAATAAATTATACCCTTGTGTAAAAGAAAATCTCTTCTCCAATTATGATATCACCAAGAAAAGGCAAAAAAAAAGATTGAAATTAGCCTGAGCCGTCCACTACAAAACCAGGTAATTTGTTTGATTCTCAAAGGCAAATTAACTGGAAAAAGGACGTCTACGCCTTAATGTCCTTCCCATGGAATGTTCCTATTATTTTGCCATTAATATCCTCAAGCACATAATAGTGGTTACCTAGTTTCTCACGAACTTTCGCCTTAATGAATACGGGTGACAATTTTGCATTAAAGCCCTTCTCAAAATTGCTTTGTGCAAAATTACGCCGATACACTTCTTGGCCGACCCTAAAAGTCTGAGGTCGGGTACGGAGGTTATACTGGCATTGGTTCCTATCAAAAGCCTCCTTGATGCGCTTGCGCAAACCAATCCTGAGTAGTAGCAACTGATCATCTCGGCAAAGATCAGTAGTGGGTTCATTAAGCAATTCCAAATTTCTCAACAGGCCGTATGATGATCCGTGAGTGATCATATCAAAACCATATAAGGCATGATATGGTGAGCAATTAATTGATTGGTGGTAGGAATTACGAAGAGCGCAGCTGATGGCGCTAAGATTTTGATCCCATTGCCGATGATCATGTTTCAGAAAAGCCCTTATCCCTGCAATTAATGAACGATTTACTCGCTCCGAGGCATTTGCCTGCGGGGAGTAAAATGCAGTGTACATATGGGTTATGCCGTAACTGGTGAAAAAGGCGTTTAAATCGTTAGCTTTGAACTGGCTACCGTTGTCTGAAACAATGGTTTCAGGCACGCCGTAGGTATGGAAAATATGGGTCCGAAGGAAATCTCTAATAGCAATCGATGTAAATTTTTTTAGCGGACATAGCCAATGAAATTTGCTTAAGTGGTCGAGGACAATCAAAATACCAATGAAACCTAACTTGCTCCTTGGATAAGGTCCGAGCAGGTCAATATAAAGGCGTTGGAATGGTCGAACGGAAGCTATGTGATTCCCCATGGGAGGCTTCATTACTACGTTAGGTGATTTAGTGGTTTTACACACTTCACAGTTCCTTACGTATTCCCTAACATCCTTCACCATCCCAGGCCAGTAAAAACTTCTTCGTAGCAGCTCCAGGGTCTTATGCATACCCCCGTGAGCGGCGACAGCAGAATTATGAGCCCTATATATCGTGTCATTTCGAAGATTATTTGGAATCCATAGTTTCCAAGAGCGATGTTCCTGTTGATCCTCACCTGAATAATGTTCAGTTCGAAAATAGACGTATTTTCCAACGACTTTTATATCAGGGAATCTGGCTTGATCTTCCTCAACCCTTCTGCGCAAATCGACATAATCCTCATCCTCAAAATGTCTCGATTCCAGATCAATCTCTGCCTCCACGATTTCCATAGACGATACCTCGTCTACTGGTATTCGCGATAAGGCGTCAGGGACCACATTCTCTCTGCCCTTTCTATGGCTGATAGTAAACCTATACGGCTGAAGCTTAAAAACCCAGCGAGCCAAACGACCGCTCAAATCGGGTTGACGCATTAGCCATAGAAGGCTAGAGTGGTCAGTTATAACCTCAAAATCTTGAAGTTCTAAATAACACCGAAACCTTTTGATTGCTTCCACAGCAGCTAAACACTCGCGTTCCGTAACGCTGTAGTTGCGTTGTGCGGTGTTTAGCTTTTTGCTCATGAAAGCTATCGGCTTCTCATGTCCTTCATCATCCAACTGCACAAGTACGGCTCCAATACCGTAGTCACTTGCATCACAGTGGAGATAGAACTTCTTGGCAAAGTCCGGGTTTGACAAAATCGGGGTGGAAGTAAGAAGTCGTTTGAGTCTATCAAACGCAATCTGAGCTTGAGGTGTCCACTGAAATTTCTTCGCACTTTTTAATACCTCGGTAATAGCAAAAGTTTCCGAGGCGAAGTTTGGTACAAATCGGCGGTACCATCCAGTTAACCCCAAGAAACCTCGCACCTGTTTCAGATTGCGGGGGACAGGCCAGTTGGTAATGGCAGAAACTTTTTCGGGGTCTGTAGTAATGCCTCCATTACCAATCACATACCCTAAATAGTTAACTGTCGTTACGCAAAACTTGCTCTTAGACACGTTCAAGGTTAGATTGGCTTTACGAAACTGTGATGATATTCTTGCCAATACCTCGAGATGCGTGGGGAAATCTTCTGACACGATAACGAGATCATCCAGATAGCCAAATACACAATGACGCAAATCTGGTGGTATGATCTCGTCCATTAGCCTGCACATTGTCTGCGGGGCATTACAGAGCCCAAAAGGCATTACCACAAATTGGTACAGTGGCCTTCCCGGGACTGTAAATGCCGTCAACGCCCTCGACTTCTCGTTCAGGCTAATTTGCCAGAAGGCATCTTTTAGATCCAATTTAGATATTAAGTTTGCCTTCGGCAATCGTGAAAAGATTCCCTCAATGCTAGGCAAGGGATATGCATCTTTCTTGGTTACGGAATTGAGTCTCCGGGCATCTAAGCACAATCTAACCTTGTTCGGTTTAATTACCAACCTCATTGGAGAACTCCAAGGAGAGTTGGACGGTTCGATGACGCCTAACGTCAACATCCTGAGGCGAGGCGAAGTTTGGTACAAATCGGCGGTACCATGCAGTTAACCCCAAGAAACCTCGCACCTGTTTCAGATTGCGGGGGACAGGCCAGTTGGTAATGGCAGAAACTTTTTCGGGGTCTGTAGTAATGCCTCCATTACCAATCACATACCCTAAATAGTTAACTGTCGTTACGCAAAACTTGCTCTTAGACACGTTCAAGGTTAGATTGGCTTTACGAAACTGTGATGATATTCTTGCCAATACCTCGAGATGCGTGGGGAAATCTTCTGACACGATAACGAGATCATCCAGATAGCCAAATACACAATGACGCAAATCTGGTGGTATGATCTCGTCCATTAGCCTGCACATTGTCTGCGGGGCATTACAGAGCCCAAAAGGCATTACCACAAATTGGTACAGTGGCCTTCCCGGGACTGTAAATGCCGTCAACGCCCTCGACTTCTCGTTCAGGCTAATTTGCCAGAGGGCATCTTTTAGATCCAATTTAGATATTAAGTTTGCCTTCGGCAATCGTGAAAAGATTCCCTCAATGCTAGGCAAGGGATATGCATCTTTCTTGGTTACGGAATTGAGTCTCCGGGCATCTAAGCACAATCTAACCTTGTTCGGTTTAATTACCAACCTCATTGGAGAACTCCAAGGAGAGTTGGACGGTTCGATGACGCCTAACGTCAACATCCTGTCTATCTCTCCAAACATCAATTTCTCCACTGCAGGGGAAACAGGATAAAACCTCTGTTTAATAGGTTGAGCGTCTCCAACATCAATCGTGTGTTGAATAAGGCTCGTTCTACCTAACCCCTGGCTTTCAAAATCCGGGAATAGTTCAATAACTGCTGCCAATTGTCTATTCTGTTGGTCATTCAATGGAAAACGATCTGTTCGCTCAAGGTCAGGCCCTATCTTGCAATTCCGATCTATAGAAGACAAATTCAAAAAATTTACTGGTGTCCTGTCAGAGACTAATAGGTCGACAGATCCAGTTATATCAGGAAATAGCCCAAAAGTGCGGCAAAAATCTACGCCAAGAATCACTCTTGGCGTAGATTTTTTTATGAACAACCTTACGTTACCAGTCCTAGCCTTAAAGGTTACCATAACGTCAAGCCAACCAAGAACTATCTGTACACTTCCATCCGCAGTTCGAACCTGGGATTTACATTTAGAAAAATTATGATGATCAAAAAAAATCATGGGTCGCCAAGTCAGCACCGATACAGCTGACATTCGCGCCAGTGTCCAGCAGGCCATATTCTTCGAACTCTAAAAATGATATCTTTGCGTAAAAGCGCATATCATTTGGATTCGAAATTATCGCAGAAACCAGCAGTTTGTTACACAGTCTTCTACGTCTGAAAAATGTCCTGATACGAATTGTAGACCGTTTAGGCCGTTTTCGTTCAAACCTTGTGATCTGCGAAACGTTAAAAATCTCGTCTCGCTTCTTCATATATATCTCGTAACGTCTGTGGTACGGTAATTTTGGATAAACTATCCGAGAATTATCGATAAAATCTGATATATCATCATGTGATGATCTCTGCAAAAAACGAATCGTACCCAAAGGCGTCCCTTTCTTCGTATCAAATTGGTCTAAGTTCGTGTCTTCAGGTTTGTCATTGTCAGGTATAAAGTTCACATCCGGGTGTCCCTCACATTGCAAATCAGGATTCTCATTAAGACTTAGTCTCTTTGAGAACCCATCCGTCGTGAGTTTTTTGCCGTATTCGATCGCTTGGTCTTGCAATCGACACAATTAGGTTTATAAATCCCTTTCGCGCCGCAACCATAGCAAAATATGGTTCTCTCCTCCAGGCAATCCTGCCAATAGTGTCCTACCGTCTCACAATTCCAACACCTTGCACTAACACCCGTCCTATCCAGGGCGTCCACATTTGGCACTAAATCAACGTCCTCATTAACTTCGCCTTCAACCACGATCTCCGCAACATGTCTTCGTTGCATTGGATTCACCGCAGTGTTACGAGTCAACAAATTACGCCGCACGTACTCGTCGTTGAGAAAATTCTCTCGGGTTTGAACCAGTTGACGCAGATGGGATATCGAATTAATTCTTACGTACAATAAGTCTTGACGAATTTCTGGGCGGAGGTTCCTAGGAAGAATTTCCAAAAGTTCATCTTCAGGTATAGGAGTCGGAAGCCGGTCCATTATGGACGAAATGGATTCAAAAAACGAATCAAACGTTTCGTTTGGCTTTTGCTTTCTATTACGAACCTCCTCCCTTAAGTCAAAAGAAGTTTTAAACTCCTTATATTGGGCCCTAATAGCCTTGGAAAAATCGTTCCAGGATATGGAAGGCGTCTGTTTGTGGTACCTCCAGTACCATTCCTTTGCCTTCCCTACCAATAAAGAATTCAAATTCCTAATTATGACCGAAAAATCGCCACCGAAGTTGTCATTAGTAAGTGACCTAATCCTATAAAGGAACTCCTCAACATTTAGTCCAGACGAAGATCCGTCGAACTTTATGTTCCAACTCTGGATTATGGAAGTCACCTTGTCAGATGGCATACCACTAGCATTCGAACCAGAAAACGCGCTAGGTGATAAATTCAAAAGATGTCCACCACTCGACCCTGAAATTGGCATACCACTACCTCCCTCTCGATGTGCGTTACCCTCCGGCCGCTGCAGACTAATATTCGGTCCCGGAGGAACATTATGACCCTGGGGCAAAATATTCAAATCCCTTATTAAACGGGTCAAATTCGATTCTATCATCCGATTGATTTCACCATAATCAATCGAAACGGGAGCAACACGGTTTGGTAAACCTGGTCCAGTATAATTCGCAAGGTTAGGGTTAATACGATCCATGTTACGGTCGGGTGTTATCTGTGAACTAGTACTTCGATCCAGTTGGGAACCCTGAGTTTCATGAAATAAATTTCGAATCGTGCTGCGGGTATTGTACTGCTTAGCCATAGCACCCCGTGGTTTTCCCTTTTGGTGGCCCTTACCCCCTGGTGCCGATCTCGCAGAAATCACCAACGTTCTCAACTCATTGAGTTGGCAGGGTCTCTTACATTCGGGACATTCTGAATTCTTGGACAAATACTTCTCAATACAACGTCTATGGAAAGGATGGGAACAATCCCTAATAATGAGGCAGTCCTGTCCTTCACTCATAACTTCCCGACAAACACGACAAGCTGAAGGTTCTATAACACCAGGTGCCATACCCGATGCCTCATCTACTTGGGCGTCCACCGTCGCTGGATTTCCACCAGGAGGTGTGCGATCCATATCAATCACAAAAAAATAAAAAAAAAGAAATTCCAGAAGAAAAAAAATGGGTCTTACGAAACACAATTTTCCTTCCCACAAAGTGTCATAGCATAAAAACAAGTAAAAGCGTGCTAAGTTCGGCCGGGCCGAATCTTATATACCCTCCACCATGGATCGCATTTGTCGAGTTCTCTTCCCGGCATCTCTTCTTAGGCAAAACAGGATATAAGAAAAGATTTGCACTGCTATTAGAGCGATATCAAGATATGGTCCTGTTTGGACCACAATTAAATTATATGTTTGAGACCTGTGTAAAATGTCAGCCAATTCGAATAAGAATTGCGCTCTTTGTGAGTTCAAAAAGTAAAATAGAGAGATCGATTCTAGAGGCTCAAGAAGTCAAGACCCAAGATCGGTTTATATGACAGCTATATCAGGTTATGGACCGATTTGAACCATACTTAGCACAGTTGTTGGATATCATAACAAAACACGTCGTGCAAAATTTCATTCCAATCGGATAAGAATTGCGCCTTCTAGAGGCTCAAGAAGTCAAGACCCAAGATCGGTTTATATGACAGCTATATCAGGTTATGGACCGATTTGAACCATACTTAACACAGTTGTTGGATATTATAACAAAACGCGTCGTGCAAAATTTCATCCTAATCGGATAAGAATTGCGCACGCTAGAGGCTCAAGAAGTCAAGACCCAAGATCGGTTTATATGGCAGCTATATCAGGTTATGGACCGATTTGTACCATACTTGGCACAGTTGTTGGATATCATAACAAAACACGTCGTGCAAAATTTCATTCCAATCGGATAAGAATTGCGCCTTCTAGAGGGTCAAGAAGTCAAGACCCAAGATCGGTTTATATGGCAGCTATATCAGGTTATGGACCGATTTGAACCATACTTAGCATAGTTGTTGGATATTATAACAAAACACGTCGTGCAAAATTTCATCCCAATCGGATAAGAATTGCGCACGCTAGAGGCTCAAGAAGTCAAGACCCAAGATCGGTTTATATGGCAGCTATATCAAAACATGGACCGATATGGCCCATTTACAATACCAACCGACCTACACTAATAAGAAGTATTAGTGCAAAATTTCAAGCGGCTAGCTTTACTCCTTCGGAAGTTAGCGTGCTTTCGACAGACAGACGGACGGACGGACGGACGGACGGACGGACGGACGGACGGACGGACGGACAGACGGACGGACATGGCTAGATCGACATAAAATTTTACGACGATCAAGAATATATATACTTTATGGGGTCTCAGACGAATATTTCGAGTAGTTACAAACAGAATGACGAAATTAGTATACCCCCCATCTTATGGTGGAGGGTATAAAAATAACTCAAGAATATGAAGTCTCGATATAGCGAGTAAATGAACTAGTATGAATTTAACAAAAAAAAAAAAAAAATCATAAAATTTAGTTTTCTTACATGGAATGCAAATCAAACAGAAAATGGAATAAAAAATAGCTTTCTACGAAAATACAGGGTACAAAAACATGTCTATGGAGCACTCCCATATTCAGTGACATTCAGTTCTGCCGAACAAACCAGTAATAGGATGTTAACATAACACATACCCCCCTAAAGAAACATTGGTCATCAGAATGCCCTCGGCAATACTGTTGATATCCTAACTGTTCCCCTAGTACTGATACCTAAGCTCAAGACAAACTAAAGCCAAAGATATAAAAATGCACAAAAATTTAAACACTAACTAAATGATCTCAACCAAACGATGAAAAGGTTAGCAGCAGATAAGCGGTTAGCTGTTTCGAGCCCTCAAAACGCCAAAATTCCAGAAAATCTCTACGAACTATTCAAAGATCAGAAGTCACAAATCGAAAATGTCCAAAATCTTGCATTTATATGAAATCTACTTACTATTGATAAAAAGAAAAAAAATAGAGCCAAGAGGACAGCGTCCTTCGGGCCCCACGTTGGGCGCCAAATTATGTAATGTACAAGACCACGGAGGGGTCTGGATGCGAGTTCTAAAAACTTTGTAAGCATCCTTCAGTCTATGCCGAGTTAGGACTACGGGAGCCTTTTCTAGCTAACTTCAGTCGGGTGGGGGGTTCGCGTCCTGCTCTTCATAGACTAAGTTCCCACTACAAAATTATTATTATAGACTCCCTATTTTTTTAACTGAGATACAGAAACTACATGGGCCAGTATAATAAAAAAAATACACCCGCTTTAATCTTACGAAAAAAAAAATGAATTTTATATGAAATGAGTATTTTCCCGAAAGCCATCATATTGGGTCTCTCAGTTGTTGTTGAGAGACTTGCCTCATAACCCTCACCTTCCTTTGTTCTAGTGGCATAATGATTTAGTCTAGAACCCCAACTTTGATGCTTATTATTCCATCCCTATCGACTTACATTCCAGTAAGAAAACATTCCAAATTCGGTTAGTAATCCATTACTATTTTTTTTATAAATATTTAAAATATATTAATCATGAAATTTCAATAATTATGCAGCTTAGAATTAGGTTAGAAATTATAATGATTATTTGCATAAAAAAAAACAAAAAAAAATCCAAAGAGATATGTGATTTTAAACAAAGACATAGGATATTTTTAAGGGTTATAAAGCTAAAATATTTTAAAGAAATTAGTCTCAAAACCTAAGTAAATTACACAAATCGTATGAAATACATTTTTTTAACTTCAATGATTTGTGTACTTAATTTTTTTATGTGTAGGCAAAATTCTTTTTTGAAATTCGCATAATGAGCAGTGGGGGAAACAATGGAAATAAAACAAACGTTTGGTACTTTTAAGAAGTTGCATTAACTTTCGGCAAACCCTTTAAGAAACAATTTTATATCTGTTGTTTCTGTTTCACTTGCTCATACATTTTGTAAAATTGATAATTGAGATCAAATCATAAAGACGTTTGCAATGACAGTGCGCCCACGCATGATAATAATGATGAGTATAACACTTAGAATCAACTGGTTTTACTAATGAACATTTGTTGGACATCAGTGACGTCATTACCGTGGGAGCTCTACTCCAGTTATAAAAAGAAGAAAACACAAATTCATCAATGAATTTGTTTTTGTTATTATTGCAAGGCAATAGTCACAGAATCATTGCAAACATTTTTATACACTCACGAAAAAATATCAGTGCAAGACAATATAAATTTATATGAAAACAAAGCATTTACTTAAGACTCACCAGCAAATCGTCCCATAGTGAAGGCCTTCGTATGTTGCGATGCTGCAGATGCTATTTAAAAGAGATTTATAATATCTTGCATAAATATGTAAAATTAAGTCAATTGCATGATACTTAAAGCCTTTAAACCACAGCAAAAATTATGCGATTTCCAAATGGAGAAATGTTCTTTTAAATTTAGCACATTGTGTATGAAAGCGATATTTTGCTGCTTATGATCTCCACTTCTTCTACGAGCTCCACAATGAACATACTGAAATTTAACGATTGTTAAAAAAAAGTTGGCCTGTTTCAGATAGGCGAACTGGTACTAGTCAAATTAGACATCTCGGTGTATGGGCTGCATCATGGACAAAACGAAATGAACATTGTTGGGATGCTTAAGTTAGGGCGAAATATGATGGTAACAAAGCCGACATTAGTAACTGTGATGTATAATATTAGGATGATATTATATTAAGATGACAATGGTCTAACTAGAAATTTCAGGGTATGCTCGGCATCAGGTGAAGTTTTATCAATCTGCTTGTTCTGTTGCGGCACTAACCGTCGTGGGCTCCAGCAGCAATCAGAATTTCAATGAGACTTGCTGTGTTCAGTGTTGGCTCGATCAGTGTTCTTTCTGTTGATTTCTCCCTGGCAGACAATTGTGGACAAAAGCACTCGGGAGAGCAGCCTCCTCGCAAAACCAAAAAGGTCTGATATGGACAAAAGCGTACCAGTGTCGGTCTGGGAACGTCTGCCTGTGATGGATGCTGCCTCCCAGTAGATAATAGGTTTAAATATTCTTATTCTGGACAGGCGGCATAGGACATTGGACATAAGTCCAGTGCCACGTGATAAGATTAACCTAATTTTAGCAACCAAAGTCAAACTAGGGGAGAGCTGTACGGAAAATAACTTCTTAGGAAATTTGCACATTTTACAGCCTATCAACGGAAAACATACCTTTTCCAAAAAAAATACGATTCGTGTGTAAAATTAATGATTGTAAAAATCAAAACTTGTTGCACTTTGTCACTATAAAAAGTAGATTAACTCAAAAGGTTATAATTTATCTTTCGTGTAATATCGAACCGAACACTTCGAAGAATCAAACAGAAAGGAAGTCTCTCGAAATTTTGCAATCATTTTGGGGCTTGGTTTTACATATTAGGTATGACCAAAGCAAAACGTCAAAATGTGGATTGTACCCTTTGCAACATCAATGTACCATTTTCAGGTCTGAAGTCATCATTCGGTAATTAGGCTTTACCAAGGAAAATGCTGCCACTACAGGGTGGTCTGAGTGAAATGAAGTACAAATTCAGGCAGTCAGCTGAGAATCGGGCAGAGGCTGATTAAAACAAGAGAGTGTTTTTACAACTCTCTATAGAAGATATAAAAAAAGCAAAACAAATTCAATGGGAACGGTACAACCTTATCGCCAACCAAATTTATTCAATCAGGGTAGAAAAAATTACTCAAAATAAAGGAAAAAATTTAAGATTCCATGACACATTCTTCTTTTGGTGCAAAATATTGTAAATTTGAAAAAAAAAAATATAGAAAACTTTACGATCAAAATGTATGCGTAAATAAATTATACCCTTGTGTAAAAGAAAATCTCTTCTCCAATTATGATATCACCAAGAAAAGGCAAAAAAAAGATTGAAATTAGCCTGAGCCGTCCACTACAATATCTAACAACTGTGTCAAGTATGGTTCAAATCGGTTCATAACCTGATATAGCTGTCATATAAACAGATATGAGGATTTGACTTCTTGAGCTTCTAGAGTGCGCCATTCTTATCTGATTTGGCTGAAATTTTGCATGACGTATTTTATTTTTACTTTCAACTACTGTGTCAAATAAGGTTCAAATCGGTTCATAACCTGATATAGCTGTCATATAAACCGACCGGGGATCTTGACTTCTTGAGCCTGTAGAGGTTGCAATTATTATCCGATTTGCCTGAAATTTTGTACGACGGATTCTCTCATGAATATCAACATACGTGTTTATTATGGTCTGAATCGGTCTATAGCCCGATACAGTTCCCATATAAATCGATCTCTCTATTTTACTTCTTGAGCCCCCAAAGGGCGCAATTCTTATTCGAATTGGCTGACATTTTACACAGGTCTCCAACATATAATTTAATTGTGGTCCAAACCTGACCAAATCGTGATATCGCTCTAATGGCAGAGCAAATCTTTTCTTATATCCTGTTTTGCCTAAGAAGAGATGCCGGGAAAAGAAATCGACAAATGCGATCAATGGTGGAGGGTATATAAGGTTCGGCCCGGCCGAACTAAGCACGCTTTTACTTATTTTTATTAAGAATAGAAAAGCAAAATAAAGACATCAAAAAAGTTAAGGCAAAAGTCATTGAGCAGGCAAAAACAAATCTTTTGAAATTTTGGCTTTAAAAAATAAATTGGAGGTAGACCCAAAACAGGCCAAATATTAGTTTTTACATAATTTTTCACTGAAATTTTGTCTTGAGCTAATATTTATAAAAGTATTAAAATTTTGTCTTTAGAAAAGTTATAAATGAATTTTGTCCTGTAAACATAATTTCGATGGGCGTCCGGCCCTGGCTTTGTCACTAGAGAGTGTTACTATGAAAATTTGTCTTTAGAACAGATTTCATTAAAATTTGTTTTTAGTAAGAATTTCATTACAATTTTCTTCTTTAGATAAATAATGAAGTGGCCCTGACCTGATCTAAGTTTTTCTATAGAATAAAAGTGTAGAATTTGATTAATAAGTAGTCGTTGAAGGGAGCGGAAGTTGTTTCATTTCGCTCCTTAAAGAAAAATATCCGTATCTCGGAATAGGAACTACGATTACGAAAAATTTTAAAGCCTTTATGGAGTAGGCTCAAAATGGACTCCAAAGACCCAACAGCGGATAAACAAGAGGAAGTGAGTGCACAGTTCGACACCAGCCTTTAAGTAAAGGTGGTGTTTCCGACACGGATTCAGACAGTCAAAGTGTCAATGAAACAGTCATCGCAGCCGAATCGAGAGATGAGGACAGAGTGATGACGGCAGAAGTGAGCGATGGCTTCGCTAATCTCACAAGCAGACGTGCACCGGCAGCGCAATAGGGGGAAAGTGTAGGATGTTGGAAGGGATGGAACTGACATTCCAAACACGAAGAGCATAACACTGATAAAATGTTGAAGAAGAAAAAGAGCTTCCCGCTTTCAAGTACTCTGGAAAAACCAAGCCAGACCTCCCGCAGTGGAGACTCCAGACAGTGTCCTGCGGCGGAAGACAAAGTCGGAACAGGAACGAAGGAAGCGCGCACGGCCCCTGAGTCTTTATGGAGACTGTGACTTCCAAAAGGAGGCCACAGCCATCACAGAAGAAGAAAATGGTCGCTGAGAATAATAAGGAGTCGACAGAGTGGCTAGGAAGCTGAGGTGAGATGACTTATACTCATCAATATCGGCAGTGCATCCGGTAGTATTTCATCAGATCATTGGCCCCATTTGCAGGATCTGCTTAATGAGAGGAGTTTCGAACATGTTGAGAACTCTGTAGAGGGTCCACCCATACAAATGATGAGCTGCGAGTATAGAGGGAACGTCTTTACGGAATGCATGTTGGGATTCTTGAGCCAGCAAAACCAATGTTTGGTCGCAAGGAGATGGAGGTCTTCTAAAGGAGGAGAAGGAGGAATGAACTCTCCTTGTGATTGCCATTGATCACGTCTCCATGACAAGTTTGGCTTAGACTAAGTCATGGCGCAATACGGGAGCAAAGCAGATTGGGAAGATTGGGATAGGCAGAAATCCTCATATTGCAACATTGCTGCACGGCCTTGCAGCGGCAGGTGACTCAATACCACCTCACAAACAGGGGGCTGACGACGAGACGATCACTGACTGTCCCAATAATGGAAAGACTAGGATAAGCAAATATTCTAATATTGAAACATTAGGCAGTGCAGGGACGAGAGACTCAACAGAGCCTAACGAACAGGGACCCGACAATTGAACCATTGCCGACTTTATCAAGATTTGATAGACTAGGATAGGCAAGATTTGATAGACTAGGATAGGCGGAAGTTTATTGGAATGAGTATTACACACGGCTCAAGGAATACAATAAAATTACCGGAGCTGCAAAATGTGCCTCCTGGAAGCTTTTCTGCGAACAGGTCGATAGCGTCAACGACGCTGCCAAGATGAAAAAGTTTCTCTCAAAAACCCATGTACGTATTGAGACGTTAGTAGACGACATGGGAGCGAGAGCAGAGACAACGGAGGACATGTTGAAGCTTTTGATGAAAATCAATTTTCCACAGACAAGACTCACCGAGATACCGGAATCCTGGAATAATGAGATTGATCGAAGGCTTATCATAACGGAAATTATAGTGAAGTAATCCGTGAGTAGCTTTAAACCGTTAAGTCACTTGGACCTGAAGGAATATTTCCGGAAGGCCGAATATCTGGCGCCCCACCTGGCCAATATTTTCACAGCTTGCCTAGCACTTGCATATACTCCGAAAGCCTGGCAGGAGGTAAGAGTGGTATTTATACCCAAGCCCAAGCAAGGCAAGTTATGCGACACCATAGGCCTACAGACCTATAAGCCTTATGTCCTTTCTACTCAAAACTATGGAACATAATGTGCACACCATCATAAAGAAAGAACATTCAGCCAACTGCTGAAGTACAAACAGCACGCTAATGTCAAGGGATGGTCGGTGGAGACAGCCCTGCACTAGGTTGTGCATAAAATTGAAAAATCCTTCGATGCCAAAACGTACACACTGGCGGTATGCACTGACATCGAGGAAGCTTTTAACAATATGCGGACCGACACACTGATCCAATCCTTAGACCAGTTTGGGTAGACCGAGCCCTTAGATACTGGATAAACCATATGCTCAGGAACAGGTGCATACATTTCGTGTCCCATGACGCAGACGATGTTATAATACTTCTAAGGGGTAAGGATCCGAACGAGCTATGCAGAAGGGCCGAAAGAGTCTAGCAGGTGGCACATGGCAATAGAAAAATTTCGGGAGCGAAACTGAATATTCAAGAGCGTGCCAAAGAGGATCACAGATATCGAGCACTTTGTAGACGGGCCGTGTTCTCGAAATGAGGCCTAAATCCGAGGATAGCCCACTGACTCCACAGGAGCGTGATTTGACCAATACTTACTTACCCCTCAGTAGTTTGGTGGATTGTGATGGAGAAAAAGTGCAACGTAAGGATATTACAACAGGTTCGAAAGGAAACATGGAAGAAATGGAAGAGACCTACGGCGTTTTACGAAACTTATATATGAGTCGACAGTATACCCCTTTGTCAATAAGAATGCTTTTGGCTAGGACATTTATTCTGCCGAAACTATTATACTCTTGCGAGGTTTTTTACGGTAGTGATGTAACTCATAGGAATAAATTGCACGTGGCCTTTAACGATGTCGTTAGATACATTTTTGGTTTGCGTAGAAGAGACCGGGTATCTGACTTTGCCAGACAAGTATATGGTGTCTCTTTTAACTCGTTCCTTAAGATACGCTTGTTGCAAATGATCCACAAGATAATTTATACCAATGAACCGTCATATCTGGCTTCTGTTTTGCGTTTTGCTAACTCTACAAGAGGTAAACAAGTAATACAAATACGTCATCAATATCATGTATCTGAACAACAGTTCTTTGTTAATGCTATACGTCTCTGGAATAATCTTCCCAATAGTATTCAAATTATAAGTAATGAACGACAGTTCAAATCTTTGATTTATAATCATTTTAATTAATTATTTGTTTTGTTTTTTTTATAACTATTTTTTTAATTTATTTTATTAGTAACTTTGATTAAATTGTTAAATTTTCTTTAAAGTTTCTTTTTCTTTTTTTGTTTTGTTTAAACCTTTTTTTAACTTAAATATTGCATCAGTAACTTTGCTTAAATTGTTAAATATTTTGTACCAATTATTGTTCTATTTAAATGAAAACTTGTTGAACTCATTGTACAGGGTGGCTGATGAATATTGCTACAATGATGAATATTGCTACATTTTTTTTTCGGTGTATGGAATACATTTTTCTTTTATTCATGTTAAATTAAATTATTAAATTAATTATTAAATTATTATTAATTAAATTAATTAATTAATTAATTAAATTAATTATTAAATTATTATTATTAAATAGAAAAAAAGTTATTACATTTTTTTTTGGTAGCGGCTTTCATCAGCCACCCTGTATTTATCAATTTACTAACCCATGCTTTATATAAGACACTGTCTTTTGTATGGGTTTTATCATAATAAAAATACAAATAAAAATACAAATACAAATACAATTTCCGATCGGATACCTGATACGTCACTTGAGGTCGAGTGCGAGGCACTGCTGCCAACGGCGCAATCCTGGATTGGCGGAAACCTAGTATTGCCATTGGAAAGATTAAGTTACATAGATGGATCAAAGCTAGAGAATAGAGTGGGCCTGGGGGTTTACATTGAGAACCCAGGGAATGAGATCTGTTTTAGAGTGCCTGACCATAAAACGGTCCTGCAGACGGAGATCCGGGCGATCACGGAATGCGTGAGGTAGTGTGGTGTTAACGCGAGGACGTCGAGCATAGGCATCTTTACGGACAGCATCCGCATCATTTGTGTGCCGGGCCATAGCGGAGAAGCTGGGAATGAGAAAGCAGACGATTTGGCAGTGGAGGCCAAAGAACTGCCGTCAATAAACTTGGTTAACCCGAAGTCTTTCGTTTCGGACTGCGTAGTCCGAGTTAATGGCGTGGGTGACGAACGCTCATATAAAACTATGAAACAGCGTTCGTCGGTAGGAAGGCGAAAATTCTATGGGGAGATCCAGTTCGTGAGAAGACGAGTCTATTACTTAAAGGGAGTAGGAACGAGATCAGTATAGCTTTCTGCATCATAACGGGACACATAAGATTACGAGCTCACTTATGCAAAATCGGCGCGGCAAGTGAAAGCATGTGTAGGGAATGCGGGAGAGATAATGAGACGTTGGAGCATTTCTTATGTCATTGCCCGGCATTCGCGTCTAACCAACACTTAGGTGGGGACGCAATACAAAACATTTACCAACTTAGGGGCGTGGCATGGAAAACAATTAAGGATTATGTAAGTAGCACGGCATTCCTAACATAGATGTTCTTTTTCGAGGTTACTTTTTTAGTATTTAGAGCGCACAACAAGCCGATTATTGGCTTGGGTGCATGTCCATAGTGGCATGGGACGGATTAATATCCGCACCCTGTTTGCAACCTAACCTAACCTAAATATAAAATTTAGTGAGGGTGGCCAACGTTTCTGGCTCCCATATGTATCTTTCATCCAATATGGCTTTTTAATGCTGTAGTAGCCACAATATATGTACTTCTTTCTGGTAGTAAAAAAATTATTTGCATTAACTACTTGTGTACACTTTAACTTGCATCCCCTGATCTCCTGTGTGATATCCTGGCAAGCCGTAATTTCTTTGGAATCTAAGGGGATGTGGTCCCCCATAATTCTCACCATCGACCGACAAGCCATCTTCATAACCTCTGAGTGCGAGACGTTTATAATTCAGAAGGAGGTCGATTGAGTCGGCTTCAGAGAGTACACTAATCGCCGCTTCGGTGAACTGACACAACCCCCCCCCCCCCCCCCCCAAAGTGCTAGTTACCGAGAGGAAATTTCGAGACATCATTTACACAGCAGCCGCTCGCTTTATACCATCCGGTCGAATATCCCAAGTGCGGCCAAATTGCCGTGATAGTCGTACTCGCAGACGAGCGTGATTAATTAAAATTAACGGGCTGAATCTGGAAACTAACAGGGTAGTCAACAAACAAAAGTGGAATTTGTGCTACTATTAAAGCGCTCTCGAAGCCCGGTAGACGGGATGGCAGGACCTCAGTCACTTTGGGCGAAGTACTATGACTGATCCGAAGAGATGCAACCTATCGCAGTCAACCGTCAATTTATTTTACATTCTGAGCGAGACAGGGCTAGGAGGAGAGCTATTCGTAGTATCCGTGGTGTCCGAGCCAAAGGACAACCATCACAATTTACTGTGGACGAAGTTACGAATATCATCCGGGCGCCAAGTCATCCAAGACGTTGGCATCCGTTGAATCTCTACATTGATGCAAAAGAATCAACCTGGAGTCGAGTACCTTACTACTGTCCCCCAACTGTCTTTGAATACTTTTATAGTGCCCGAAGTCTGGAAGATGGGCAGAGTGACCCGCTACTGAGGCCTGGAAAGGACCCGAGTAAGGGGGAATCATACAGACCGATCTCCCTACTCTCACCAGTAGCCAAGACGCTTGAGGGACTACTCCTCCCAAACATCGTTGAAGAAATTGCATTTACCGATCATCAACATGGATTTCGAAGACTGCATAGCACAACAACTGCTTTGCATGCCATCACCGCACACATTTGCGTGGCTTCAATTAGCCCAGCCCATGTCATAGGAGGGTCGTTGTAGCACTGGACCTATCAGAGGCATTCGAAACGGTCGGCTATCCCAAACTATTTGACGACATCGTCAACACCTCCCTCCAGCCAGACCTGAAACGACGGGTCGCGAATTATCTGTGTGGTCGGGAGTCAATTGTGAAATTAGGGGCCCCACACATTGATGACATCTGCGATAGGTTGAACGTCTACTTCAAAGGACTTACCTCTTATGTCGCTGCAAGAGATCTGAAGATATCTGGCACCAAATCTTCAGCCACATTTTTCACTACAATATGCGTGAGGTGAACACCGTGCTGAAAGTGATGGTCGATTGAGAAATGACTCCGACCATCAAATGTCCTAAAATACTTGGTGCCACATTTGACAACTCTTACACATTCTTCCCACACACCACAGCAATTTGCGATTAAGTCTAAAGTAGAAACAAGGTCCTCAAGTCATTTACCGGCAGCACTTGGGGTGCTGATAAGGAAATATTGTTGACCAAGTACAAAGCAATTGGTCGGTCTATGGTAAGTTGTGTAGGTATTGTTGAGGTATTGAGCTGAAGTTTTGCACAAGCCCATCTTTCTTCCATACGCAGGTTAAGTTTTTGGATTAAGGTTTGGATATAGCAGCCATATAGACCGGTATGCCAATTTAGGGTTTTGATGCATGATGTAAAAGATGTATTTATTATCCTAATGAGGTGAAATTTTAAATTTTGAACTATATTTAGATACTAGCTGACTATTTCATATTACTTTATATGGAACAAAAGTTTCCTTGGAATATTTATTTTCGACAATTAAAGATCTTTTAGTGAAATACCATGCTAACTTGACTAACAGTTTAACAATATAAGTGTCTTTATTTGAATTCCATATGATCTTTATTGGTCTACGAATTTAAGTTTGGATGTAAGGTGAACTCCATTATTGAAATACTTTATTTCAGTCCGATATTCTTACGATGTCTGATTTAGTGGAGTTTTCGGGGGAGAGGTGGTCCCTCCGATACTTGATACTCTCAAATACTATTTACTTAAACCCCATATTGCCATTGGCTTAAGAGGAGTTTACAGGATGAGGCGTCCCCCAAACACATGGCCCCAATTGAGCCATACATTGACATGGTCGAAAAATTTTTTCCCTTTGGGGTGTTTTGGGAAAGGGGTGATGCCCTAAATACATGGTCCTACACTTGCATATCAAATTCGTATTCTACTCCCTAATACATTTATTTGAGCCTCATATTGCGATGGTCACTAAAAAATTGCTGTTTGTAAGGAATTTTGGAAAAGGGGTAGACCCTCAGAAAATTGGTCCCGAAAATGGGTATCAATTCTTGCTCTATCCCCCAATATCTTTCATTTAAGCTCCACATTGACATGGTCGGTAAATATGCTAGATTTAGGGGTGTTTTGGGGATTGGAGTGGTCCCCCAAACACTATTCTCGTATATCCTTTATTTGAACCCCATATTGCCATTGCCCTCAAAATTGGATATCAAATTCGTTTTCTAATCTCATTTAAACTCCTAATTGCAAAAGTCCGCAAATGTGTCCGGTTTGGGGTATTGCCACTAAAAACTATGATTATTAAGTTCCACTCTCTTTAAGACCCAAATACGTCCTATTTGGGGGTTGTTATGGTGGTGGGACGTCCGCTAGACAGTTGGTCCCTAATGTTGATATCAGCTACGTGGTCTACTTCCACATACCTTTAATTTGAGCCCCATATTTCCAAAGTCGGCAAACATGACCGGCTTGGGGGGTGTTTTGGGGAATGGAAAATGTATATCGGATTCGTGTTCCACTTTAAAAACCCTCTTATTTGAGCCTCATATTGCAATAATCAGAAAATACTTACTATTTGGGTGGTGCTGTGGGGGTGTCGTGGCCCCATAGACACTTTTCCCGAATATTGATATCAAATTCGTGCTTTACTCCCAAAGACCTTTCATTTGAGCCCCATATTGCTATTGTCGTAAATTTATCCCCTTTGGGGGATGTTTTTGGTGAGAGGAGGCCCCCCAAACACTTGGTCCCATATTTGAATATCAGATTCGTATTCTACATTCAAAAACCTTTTATTTAATCCCCATATTTCCATGGTCAGTAAATAAGTCCAGTTTTGGGAGTGTTTTGGGGAAGGGGTGGACCCCCAGAATCGTGGTCCCACATTTGGATATCAGATTCGTATTCTACCCGCAAAAGTCTTTCATTTGAGTCCAATATTGCTATGGTCGGTATATATGTCTGATTTCGGGGTGTTTTGGGGCTTGGGGTGGTGCCCCTAGCACTTGGTCCGACAATTGGATATCAGATACGTTTTCTTATCCTAAATACCTTTCATTTGAGTCCCATATTGTCGTGAATGGTCTAAATATATGTTTGGTAGGTTTTAAGGTGGGGCAGCCCCCCTAGGTACCCCATCCGAAATTTGGATACAAAATTTTTAATTTCCATTTCCGAGATCTGGCGTTTCTGAAAATTAGGGTAAGGGGGAGGGTCCGCCCCCCTTCAGATATCAAAAAATGTAGTACCCTATTTTCACCACGGGGACATTATGCACCATCTGTGAAAATTTCAAGAAAATCGGTTTAGCCGTTTCTGTGTCTATAAGGAACACACAAACATACAAACCTACAAACAAACACAAATTTATTTTTATATATAAGATACAGCCGCCACATAGACCGATCTCCTGGAAAAAGCTCTAAAGGTCATATCAGGCACAGTTATAAGCTGATTTCACTGAAATTTGGAACAGTGAGTTGTTGTTGTTGGAGCCACATGTCTACATGTGAAGGTGGCGATCCTCATCTAGCTCCTATAGGTGAGCAAGCTTATTCCGGTCCAACGGTGCGATCGCTGCGGGAACATGATGGTCATTGACTATTAAAAGGTGCCAATAACTCGACTTGTCATATCGAGCATCACAGGCACTCAGTATTTATACAAGACCCCGTGCCGCCTGGCCTCTCACTGAGACTCTCCGCTCGATACCGCTGATTGTCCACGACTGCAATTGCAGCTACTCCGTATGGAGCATTCTATTATACTTAACCTGTGGACGCGCCCGGTAGCTCGCAGCTAAGTTTCTTGTGATAGCAATGATCACCACACTTCGGAGATCGGAGCTCAAAGTTCCAGCCTGTGCGGTGCTCATAGTTGTCTCGTGCCGGGGAGTTGTATTAGGCACGAGTTGTTTCTTGTACGAATTTCGGAAAACTCTTCTATGCGCCCAATATACTTTTTGGTTTAAGTGAATCCATCTTTTGAGACCTTCAGCTCAATTCGTGAAGAAAGTACTAATTAGTACCTAAATGTACGAATTTCCAAAAACACAAAAACAGAAAGTTCCATTTTGCCCGTTTGAGCACCTCAATGTACGAATTTCAAAAAAAAATCTGCTAGGTGCCCCATATACACCAAGGTATAACTCTACCTTAATTTCGAAAGCTTTAGCACGCACAGAAAAAATTACTTAAATTTGTTAAATTGAACGAGGCATTGATTAATAAAAACTTTTTTTAACAAAGTGATTATATAGTTTGATAATTTTTGACATTGAAATTCTATTCTCCGTTGAATCATGCTATGTGATTGGTAAAAAGATTTATGCTTAACAAATTTTTAATTACACGAATTAAAATTGTTATTTAATATCATAAACAGTATGTATCTGTCTCTACAAAATGCAAGATGGTATTGTGTTCTCTTTCACTCACATGTAATCCGATTAGAATTTGCCATTGCCAATGAGACAAATATATGTACGCACCACTGAATGCAAAAAATTTCTTGCTTCACATTGCATACACAGAAAAAATTAAAAACTAGTATCAATTGAGAACTTTGTACGTTCAATTTAAATATTTTCTGAAATTGGATCTAAAAAGGAATTTGTATTATTGATTAACAATTTTGCAATTTGGATTTATGATAAGGTCAAAAATCCTATTAAAGTCGTTATTTACTCCATAAACCAATTTATTTGAAATTTGCCTTTACTTTTAAATAACATTTTAATTGTTTTTATATAAATTAATAATTGATATTTTTCACATTAAAAACAAACTTTTTATTTCATTGGAATAAATTGCGAATAAAACATGAAATACATGAACAAGAAATTGCATCCATTGGCTAAGGCCGCTCTTCGATTTTATTGTTCTCTTAATGTACACTCAGACACCAAGGAATACATTTGTAAGTCAGATTTGTACTCTACTTTTAAATACCTTTCATTTGATACCCATATTGCCCAAAGCGGTGAAAGAGTGCAGTTGGGGGAGTGGGGGACCTCCCTGAGCACTTGGGGCGAAACTTGCATACCAAATTCGTACTCTATTCTTAAATACTTATCATTTAATAACCATATTGTCCCAATCGTTAATCATGACCGTCCGGGTGGGTTTTGGGATGGGGCGTCCCCCCAGGTTATTTGACCCAAAAGTTGTATACCAATTTCGTGTTTTTGGGGTACCATACACAATTTCGCTTAAATCGGTGCACCATCTCCAAGATCTGGCGTTTTTGAAAATTGGGGTATAGGGGAGGGTCCATATTTTGAGCGTTTTTGCATTTTGGTACTAATATGTACGAATTTAAAAAAAAAAAAAAAACAAGTAAAAGCGTGCTAAGTTCGGCCGGGCCGAATCTTATATACCCTCCACCATGGATCGCATTTGTCGAGTTCTTTTCCCGGCATCTCTTCTTAGGCAAAAAAAAAGGATATAAGAAAAGATTTGCTCTGCTATTAGAGCGATATCAAGATATGGTCCGGTTTGGACTACCATTAAATTACATGTTGGAGACCTGTGTAAAATGTCAGCCAATTCGAATAAGAATTGCGCCCTTTGTGGGCTCAAGAAGTAAAATAGAGAGATCGATTTATATGGTAACTGCATCGGGCTATAGACCTATTCAGACCATAATAAATACATATGTTGATGGTCATGAGAGGATCCGTCGAACATTTCAGGCAAATCGGATAATAATTGCGACCTCTAGAGGCTCAAGAAGTCAAGATCCAAGACCGGTTTATATGGCAGCTATATAAGGTTATGAACCGATTTGAACCTTATTTGACACAGTTGTAGAAAGAAAGAATAAAATACGTCTTGCGAAATTTCAGCCAAATCGGATAGGAATTGCGCCCTCTAGAAGCTCAATTAGTCAAGTCCCCAGATCTGTTTATATGACAGCTATATCAGGTAATGAACGGATTTGGACCATATTTGGCACAGTTGTTGGATATCAGAACAAAATACTACGTGCCAAAATTCATTCAAATTGGATAAGAATTGCGCCCTCTAGAGGCTCAAGTAGTCAAGACGCAAGATCGGTTTATATGACAGCTATATAAGGTTATGGACCGATTTGAACCATACTTGGCACAATTGTTGGATATCATGACAAAACACGTCGTGCAAAATTTCATTTCAATCGGATGAGAACTGCGCACTATAGAGGCTCAAGAAGTCAAGACCCAAGATCGGTTTATATGGCAGCCATACTTGGCACAATTGTTGGATATCATGACAAAACACGTCGTGCAATTCCATTGGATAAGAATTGCGCACTCTAGAGGCTCAAGAAGTCAAGACCCAAACATGGACCGATATGGCCCATTTACAATACCAACCGACCTAAACTAATAAGAAGTATTTGTGCAAAATTTCAAGGGGCTAGCTTTACTCCTTCGGAAGTTAGCGTGCTTTCGACAGACTGTCCCAAATATGGTCCAAATCCGTTCATTACCTGATATAGCTGTCATATAAACAGATCTGGGAACTTGACTAATTGAGCTTCTAGAGGGCGCAATTCCTATCCGATTTGGCTGAAATTTCGCAAGACGTATTTTATTCTTACTTTCTACAACTGTGTCAAATAAGGTTCAAATCGGTTCATAACCTTATATAGCTGCCATATAAACCGGTCTTGGATCTTGACTTCTTGAGCCTCTAGAGGTCGCAATTATTATCCGATTTGCCTGAAATGTGCGACGGATCCTCTCATGACCATCAACATACGTATTTATTATGGTCTGAATAGGTCTATAGCCCGATACAGTTACCATATAAATCGATCTCTCTATTTTACTTCTTGAGCCCACAAAGGGCGCAATTCTTATTTGAATTGGCTGACATTTTACACAGGTCTCCAACATATAATTTAATGGTAGTCCAAACCGGACCATATCTTGATATCGCTCTAATAGCAGAGCAAATCTTTTCTTATATCCTTTTTTTTTTGCCTAAGAAGAGATGCCGGGAAAAGAACTCGACAAATGCGATCCATGGTGGAGGGTATATAAGATTCGGCCCGGCCGAACTTAGCACGCTTTTACTTGTTTTAATTTATTTCTTCCTACTCTCATTAATTCTTAACAGATGTATTTTGAGCCAAATTTCGAAGTCCTTTTCCGTACTTTTTAGTACCTAAATGTTCAGATTTCCAAAAACCCATTTAGTCACTCAATTTAGGTTGCCGTAATGTACCTAACTTACAAAATTAAGAGCTCTAGCTCAATTTACAAACAAAAGTGCCAAATAGTAAAATTGCTGTTTATCTTCTCCTAATGCTGGCGACATATCTGAGGTACTGTACCATTTGGTATGGCAGCCATTTAAAAACTTCTCCACAAAGAGGAGGTCCCTAATCGTGGAGCTTAAACTTGAATCGGATAGCACTCATTGTTCCTTAATGGAATGTTCATGGGCAAACTTGTATTTGCATTTGACGGACAGTCATGGCTAAATAGGCTTACGATATTTCAATAAGATCAAGAATATGCATACATTTAAACTTTGTTTGGTCTCAGGTCAATATTCGATGAGTTACACGGAAACGTAAACATTTCGTAAACATTTGTAACTTGAGCCAACCATATTTTAAGCTCAAGATTTTGAGCTAAGCACTCTTAAACTTGGAGGCCACCGTCGCCCAGAGGTTAGCATGTCCGCCTATGACGCTGAACACCTTGATTCGAATCCTGGCGAGACCATCAGAAAAAAATGTTCAGCGGTGGTTTTTCCCTCCTAATGCTGGCAACATTTGTGAGGTACTATGTCATGTAAAATTTCTCTCCAAAGAGGTGTCACACTGCGGAACGCCGTTCGGACTCGGCTATAAAAAGGAGACCCCTTATCATTGAGCTTAAACTTGAATCGGACAGCACTCATTGATATGTGAGAAGTTTGCCCCTGTTCCGAAGTGGAATGTTCATGTGCAAAATGTATTATTTATTTATACTCTTAAACAACATTTGTTATGATTAACGAAAAAATAGAATATATATCTTCTCAAAAGTTTTATAAGTTAAAATGAAACTATTCATTTGCACATAAGTACGACATGTTCTTATTCCAAAGTGATTAACGATTGCACATGCAATTCTGTTTATAACTGAGTAAACAAACATCATCTGTGACGACACACCGTCTAAAGTAGATTTTAAGTTGTCAACAATAACACGTTTTTCTTGTTGTAGTGGTGCATTGATATTCTTATTTAACAAAAAAAAAAAAAAACAAGTAAAAGCGTGCTAAGTTCGGCCGGGCCGAATCTTATATACCCTCCACCATGGATCGCATTTGTCGAGTTCTCTTCCCGGCATCTCTTCTTAGGCAAAACAGGATATAAGAAAAGATTTGCACTGCTATTAGAGCGATATCAATATATGGTCCTGTTTGGACCACAATTAAATTATATGTTTGAGACCTGTGTAAAATGTCAGCCAATTCGAATAAGAATTGCGCTCTTTGTGAGTTCAAAAAGTAAAATAGAGAGATCGATTCTAGAGGCTCAAGAAGTCAAGACCCAAGATCGGTTTATATGACAGCTATATCAGGTTATGGACCGATTTGAACCATACTTAGCACAGTTGTTGGATATCATAACAAAACACGTCGTGCAAAATTTCATTCCAATCGGATAAGAATTGCGCCTTCTAGAGGCTCAAGAAGTCAAGACCCAAGATCGGTTTATATGACAGCTATATCAGGTTATGGACCGATTTGAACCATACTTAACACAGTTGTTGGATATTATAACAAAACGCGTCGTGCAAAATTTCATCCTAATCGGATAAGAATTGCGCACGCTAGAGGCTCAAGAAGTCAAGACCCAAGATCGGTTTATATGGCAGCTATATCAGGTTATGGACCGATTTGTACCATACTTGGCACAGTTGTTGGATATCATAACAAAACACGTCGTGCAAAATTTCATTCCAATCGGATAAGAATTGCGCCTTCTAGAGGCTCAAGAAGTCAAGACCCAAGATCGGTTTATATGGCAGCTATATCAGGTTATGGACCGATTTGAACCATACTTAGCACAGTTGTTGGATATTATAACAAAACACGTCGTGCAAAATTTCATCCCAATCGGATAAGAATTGCGCACGCTAGAGGCTCAAGAAGTCAAGACCCAAGATCGGTTTATATGGCAGCTATATCAAAACATGGACCGATATGGCCCATTTACAATACCAACCGACCTACACTAATAAGAAGTATTAGTGCAAAATTTCAAGCGGCTAGCTTTACTCCTTCGGAAGTTAGCGTGCTTTCGACAGACAGACGGACGGACGGACGGACGGACGGACGGACGGACGGACGGACAGACGGACGGACATGGCTAGATCGACATAAAATTTCACGACGATCAAGAATATATATACTTTATGGGGTCTCAGACGAATATTTCGAGTAGTTACAAACAGAATGACGAAATTAGTATACCCCCCATCTTATGGTGGAGGGTATAAAAACTCAAGTCGAGTCGAGAATGTCAAAAATTTTACTTTTGGAAGGTTATTTGGATTTGAAACCACAGGGCACTGGTTTACATTAATATGCGATAGTTTCTACACACATACCTGTAAAAGTAGATTTTAAATATCTGTTGATTCTCCGGCCTAGTAGTCTGGTGGAGGTGTAGGAAGTATAAAAGCATGATTCATTTTGCGAGCGTTGTATTTATTATCCTTCAAAGATATATGTATGTTTTTGTATTAGTGGTCTCTCTCTTTGATAACTACGCACACGCACACACAGACCACACTCGAAGCTTATGATACAAAATATTTAGATTGTGAGCACCCACACCTTTCTATCTCTCATTCACATACGCAGGTATTTCTTTTTGCGAAGGGGTTGCTGATAATAATTTGAACGGTGTAGATTTGGTAGATACACCAGCACTGGGCCGCCAGTACTTTGCTTGTCTCATTTGATTTAGCTTCGATATTTTCATTCGTTTTATCACTTGACTTCGAATTAATATAATTATCACTTCTGGCCGATAAAGGCAATGCAAATAAATAAACACTTACGCACACTAATACCAACATTAGCACAACTATTCAAATTAGACTATTATCGACCAGACGGCTAGGGGGAGGTTAGCTAAGCGTCAATGTGGGTCGGCCTGTGTGCATGAATTACATAAGCGCACCCTGAATAAGTCACCCTTTTCCATATGCCCGGTGACACTAGTTGGTATATCCCTTTCACTGTAGCCACTCCAGCTGGCGCTCACCTCCTCCGTGATGGGGACATTTTAAAATTGAGCAACTGTTGATTCCAAACAACCTCCTACACTTGTAATTATTGTTTGTTTTTTTTTTTTGCTGTTATTAGTGGCAATTATTTTGAGCTAAAACACCTTCTTTGTTTTGAAGCCCCAAAGCGTTGAGTATTTTTTTCAAATTCAATTATCACCCGGAACAAGGGGAACTGTTGTGGCTTTATGTGCGTGTGAAGGTGTGAAGTAAGTTGTTTTTGGTTGATGTTAAACGCCACAGGTTGTTCGAAAATTCCCGCTACGAAACGCACGTGTAAACCGAAGTGATAGCTGACTGCAACTAACCACAGTCACTTCGAGGAGTCTATGAACAGAGCTTATTTTGTTTATCGTGCGACGTCAACGGTGGTGGTGGCTTCAATGTAAAAATAATAATTCCATTCGGGCCATTTCGCATTTATTCTGATTAGTCAATGGTTTCAGCACATTTAGCACGTTAAGATGTGTCGCCGCCTAAATATATACACAGAACACAATGAAGCACAGCCTTCCCAAAACTCAACCCTCCCAAATTAGAGGGTTGAGCGTAAGCTATTTTTCACAGTGGAGGACATTTTACTTTGTCACAAAGGTTAGAGAATTAAATTGAAATAAAACAAGTACAAAAGCACAAAGTTCGCCCGGGCCGATCTTTGGATCACCTCATTACGTCAAGTCTGGTGAAAAACACATCATGAAACTTAAGCAGCTATATCGTAATATGGTGCGTTCTGGACCAAACTCCTCTGGTGCGACGAAGGGTCTTACACAATCCTAGACCATAAAACGGGAGATTGGTCTATATTGCAGCTATATCCAATTGTAGTTCGATTTACACCATATTTTGGATGTGTAGGGCTGAAAATAGCTTAATTGTCTGCTGGTTGCTATCAGTTGATTTAGCTACTATTACAGCAGTAGTTCTGCAATTTCCGCACAGCAGGCTGACTGCGAAAAAGTGTGTTGTGTGCTTAAAATTACGGTTGCCTTATTATTGACTAAATAAGACTTTTGGCATGTTATCTTTTTGTTAGTGTTGGCCAACACTAATAAGCGGGGCCAAGCCCTGGCAGATTTCCTGAATACTAACGATCTAATAACCCTTAATATTGGTAACACCGCTACCTTTGTTAATAGGATTAAGGAGGAGGTATTAGATGTGACGATATGTTCGGAAAATCTAATCGATAAGGTTCAGGATTGGAGGGTCTCCATGGAGCACTCTTTCTCTGACCATCGCTACATTAGGTTTAGAAAATAATTTAGATTGTCCAAGCATAGAAGATATTGACGAAAATTTCAACAAGATTACGACTGCACTGGTGAGGTCCTTGGAAGATAGTTGTCCTCTTCGGGAAAGGAAATCAGCCCAAGAAAAGCCCTGGATGGCCGAAGAGATTCCCAATATTGGAAAAGAGGTCCGCAGACTTTTTAACAGTGCATGTCGTAAAAAAGCGGAAGTATATTGGGATCTGTATTACACACGGCTCAAGGACTACAATAAGATTACCAGAGCGGCAAAACGTGCGTCCTGTAAGCTTTTCTGCGAACAGGTCGATAGCGTTAATGATGCCGCCGAGATAAAAAAGTAAGGACACTCCCCTAAGTTGGTTTATTTCGGGTAATGTGTCTCCACCTAAGTACCGGTATGAGTGGAGTGCGTCATTCAAATTTGTGCTCAAATGGCAGATGGGGTGCGGCGAACAATCGGGCCAATCATGAAAATATGGAGTTAAATTAAAGGTATAAAGTTGTGGACTGCAAATCTGATATCTTCCGCTCTTGCGGACCACCTCACCCCAAAAACAGTCGATCAATCTGAATGACCTAACAGGACACTGGGTGTTTTAGTTAATTTGAGGAGATAAATAAATGTAGTCCGCCATACCCCAAAATTATGACGGTTCGTTCAAAGCGATAGGAGAAGGTGAAAGCCATAACCTCAAGGTGGCCGCCATTTTTAGCTCATCGGTAAGGGGCCTTCTTTTCCTTAACAAGTCCAAACGACGTGCCGCTGGACAAAATTTTTTGTTCAAAAATTTAACATGGTTTAATTACTAAGAACTTTTGCCATCGCATCAAATATATAGTGTGGCAAATTAGTTCTTTAGCACAGAAAATCGTTTAATATGGCAATATGATTTGATTTAAAAAATACCAAATGATGACTATTTAATAGGTAGTCATATAATCATTTATAGACAACTACCACCCGATGATCAATGTTATAGGCGTTAAGCCACTCCAAGCAAGCAGCACTAAGATTTTAATTAGCGCCATCTGTTGGCTGTTTGCAATGCAGAATTTCTTACTCATGATCTGATTATTGATAGAGTAGTCGCACAAAAGTTTTCGAAGAACTATCTGTAGCTCTGAATGACTACCCAAAAGCTCTCAATTGCTTGAAGACGCACTGGATAAAAATATGAATCGCCCGAAACAACCAATTCTATGAGCATCCGATTAAAGTTATGCAAGACTTATACAACTCCTGCCTCAACAAGGACAACCTCCCATAAAGGCGCTACTACACGGTACGTAGGTGTCTAAGGGCATGTCAAATTGAACACATGTAGAGTTGTACATGTCGTGAGATCCTGATGAAACTAACATATGAAAATCACTTTTCAAAAAAGCACACGTAATTTTTTGGTGTAGAACGTGCTCTTTTCCTTCTGACCAAAACATAAAGAAATCTCCTGGGTTTGATGTCAGTCGAATGAAAGCGACCCCAATTGAAATTGTTTTCACAAATTTATGATTTATCCACCTTTCTCACAACTTTAACAAAATCAGATTTGCTCCCATTTTTAGGTAATGTCATACCAAAATAACATACAATTGTGAGAGCACAAATAAGGAATCGTATGTAAATTGACAAATTTGACAAACATTTTAAATTACATTTGAATACAAGAAGTGGCATGTCATAAGACATGTGCATGCCGTTACATCACTTCTTACAGTGACTTCAAAAAATGTCCAAAATGCTAAAATAAAAATTTTAAAATCATTCTGTGCCGGGGTTGTTTCTATCAAATCAATTTATATAAAAACTCATCCAAATATGATACAGGGTAACGAGGTTGTATTAAAATCATTACCCCAAAGTATATATTTTATTCAAGCCCATGGGCTCGTGTTGGTACACAATAATGCACAAGGTTAAGTTAGGTTAGGTTTAAGTGGCAGTCTGCCATTAGACTCACTTTAACGTTTTCGTCCATTGTGATACCGCAGGAACAGAAAAAGAAAGATACTTTCAAGTTCCTACCGTTGAACCAACCAGATCGCAAAATCAGACATCCGCTAAATCAGACAGATTCTCAAAGAAATGAGAACCTAAAGTGGAACTCCTTCTGACTGCTAGTGCGGGACACATACACACAGAAGGTGTTCTATAGTCTATTATTCTTCGATGTCCTCACAGCTTCTGCAAAAGTCGTTGCTGGCAACCTTCAGTCTGTCAGCATGTTTTCCGATTAGACAGTGACCTGTCATGACGGACACAATGACTGAGACGCCTGTTCTAGCCAATGACAGCAAAGCGGTAGACCTCTTCAAGTCTAGACTAGGCCACATAGTCATTCATATCATTCGTTGTCCTTCGGGCCTGTTCCTGAAAACATAGCTTACATATCGCTAGAGGCATACCCACAGTCGAGGGCGGTTTTTGTGTTCAGAAATACGTTCTCCAGAGGTTTAATGGTTGCCTGAGGAATTATTTATGTCATAATGACATTACATCTTAGCCATTCCACCACTTCCTTTATTGCAAGGATCTCTGCTTGATGCACACTGCAGTGGTCGGGTTGCTACTGCACTTAGAGCTTCCAGAAGTATATCTCTTAGAGTGCTTGATTATATTTCCCTAACAGCAACTTCTACGCCATCATCATACGCGACCACTTTTACACCTTTTTCATCCAGATACAATAACATATTGTTAACGGCTAGATTCCAAAGTAGAGGAGATAGTACATCTAATTGAGGAGTTCCCCTGCTGAACTGCCTATTTAGATCTACAGATCCCAAGCCTGCCGTAATGCATCTTCTGTATGTAAGTTATTATTAAACTTTCTTACGGTCGTGTGAATGCCTAGATAATCCAGTTCCTGCATGATTGATGTCGTTTTTACATTATTGGAAGCACCTTCAATGCCAACAAATGCTGCCATTGTATATTCCTTGAAAACGGGAAAACCCTCTATATAGGCAACTAGGCCGTGAAGGGCTGTTGCCAAGACAGGCGATCTCCAGCGATCTTTGCTCTAAGATATGTTTCTATCAACCTCTCTACTGTCTCCAACATAAAGGAATACAGACTAATAGGACGAAAATCTTCTCCCTTCGTGTGGTAAGGTTTTCCTGATTTTGGAAGATATATACGATATGCTGATACAAGCAGAGTCATGGGACCAGTCTGTCGGACACAGCTTGTAATTCAACCCGTGATACATCATCAAGGACTGATGACTTCAAGGAGTCGAAACTTTCTATCGCCCAAGGGATTCTCCACTCAGACATTATTTCCCCAATAACCTCCGACGGATGCATACCAGTGACAACATCTTCTGGTGCTACGTTGACCGTTGGAGAGTTTCCGTGGAAATGTGTGTCAACTAATAGTTCTAGTATTTCCTCACTAGACATTGTCCATGTATTCACTGACTTCTGAATGTATCCCACCGTAATAGCTCTCAAGGATAGGATATTCCTTAGCCTAGAGGCCTCAGATGTATCCTCCACGGAGCTGCAGAATTCCACCCACTATTTGTTCTGAGCCTTTTTCAGCTTGACCCTAAATTATTTTAGCTCAGCCTAATAGACGCCACAATCGATTTTTGCAGTCATTCCTTAGTAAAACCAGTTATGGGGTGGTCGCGGATTGCCTTTGGCACTGGGACATGCAGACACAGGCGGAACTTCGTGATCCGCTTGACCATTATGTATATATCCTCCGCAGTTTCCACTTCCTTTTCTGGTCTAGAGGGGATAGTGGCACAGAATGGGTGCCGTTATATATACCAATCCGCCTTTGCTCTGTTTAGCCGAGGGACCACTGTTGCAGTATTTTCTCCAAAGAAGAAACTAATATAACGATGATCATAGAAGCTATGGTCATCCAACTCTTCCCAGTTGCATATCTTTACGCCTATACCTTCCGATACAAAGGTCACATCTAGTACCTCCTGAAATTCTCCAACGTCTCATCATCTTCCCCGCATGTTCTACACATGCTATGACTTGCCGCACCGATTTTACATAAGTGAGCTCGTAGTCCTATGTGTCCCTTTATGATACCGAAAGTTTTTGGTAATAAAGGTCGGATTATTCCCTTTATTACAAGTCACCTGATTGCAACTTATAATATACTAGCTGAATCGGGCCCGCTCCGCTGCGCCTTCTTTTACTTAATATGGAACAAAAGTTTCCTTGGAATATTTATTTTCGACAATTAAAGAGCTTTTAGTGAAATACCATGCTACGAAAATAGTATATCGCTTGACTAACAGTTTAACAATATAAGTACCTTTATCTAAACCCCATATGATCTTTATTGGTCTACGATTTTAAGTTTGAATGTAAGGTGTACTTCATTCTTAAAATACTATACTTCAGCCCGAAAGTCTCATGATGTCTGATTTAGGGGTGTTTTCGGGGGTGAGGTGGGCCCAGTCAAAATATCAGTTTCGTGCTCTACTCTCAAATACCATTCATTTAAACCCCATATTGCCATTTATTTAAGGGGAGTTTACAGGAAGAGGCGTCCACCTTACACATGGCCCCAAAATTGGTTATCAAATTCGTTTTCTGATCTCAAATACCTTTCATTTGAGCCACGTATTGGCATGGTCGAAAAATGTTTACCCTTTGTGTGGAGTTTTGGGGATGGGGTGATGCCCTAAATACATGATCCTACATTTGGACATCAAATTCGTATTCTACTCCCAATTACCTTTATTTGAGCCCCATTTTGGGATGGTCAGTAAAAAATGGCTGTTTGTGGGGTATTTTGGGAAAGGGGTAGATCCCCGGAAAATTGGTCCCGAAAGTGGGTATCAATTCTTGCTCTACCCCCCAATACATTTTATTTAAGCTCCACAGTGACATGGTCGGTAAATATGCCCGATTTTTGGGTGTTTTGGGAATTGGGGTGGTCCCCCAAACTCTAAGCCCGGATAATATATCAGCAACGTGCTCTATTCTCATATATCTATATATCATTTATTTGAACTCCATATTGCCATTGACCTCAAAATTGGATACCAAATTCGTTTTCTAACCTCATTTAAACTCCTTATTGCAAAAGTTAGCAAATATGTCCGGTTTGGCGTATTGGCCCTAACATCTAAAATATTTGTTTCCACTCCCTTTAAGACCCAAATTGTCTTGGTGAGCAAATACGTCCTATTTGGGGGTTGTTATGGTGGTGGGACGTCCCCTAGACAGTTGGTCCCGATTGTTGACATCAGATTTATGGTCTACTCCCAAATACCTTTCATTTGAGCTCCATTTTTCCATAGTCGGCAAACATGACCGGTTTGGGGGGTGTTTTGGGGGATGGGGCGGCCACTCAGTGACTTGGCTTTGATAAGTGTTCTACTCTAAAATACCTCTTATTTGAGCCTCATATTGCTATGGTCAGCAAATACCTCCTATTTGGGTGGTGTTATGGGGTCAGATGGCCCTATGGACACTTTTCCCAATTATTGATATCAGATTCGTGCTTTACTTCCAAAGACTTTTCATTTGAGCCCTATATTGCTATGGTCGTAAACTTGTCGCCTTTGGGGGATGTTTTTGGGGGCCCTCCAAACACTTCGTCCCATATTTGGATATCAGATTCGTATTCCACACTCAAATATCTTTTATTTAAGCCCCATATTCCCACGGTCAGTAAATAAGTCCACTTTGGGGGGTGTTTTGGGGATGGGGTGGAGCCCCAGAAACGTGGTCCCACATTTGGACATCAGATTCGTATTCTACTCGCAAATACCTTTAATTTGATTCCCATATTGCCATGGTCGGTAAATATGTCCGATTTAGGGGTGTTTTAGGGCTTGGGGTGGTCCCCCTAGCACTTGGTCCGACAATTGGATATCAGATACGTTTTCTAACCCTAAATACCTTTCATTTGAGTGCCATATTGTCGTTATTGGTCTAAATATATGTTTGGTAGGTTTTAGGGTGGGGCAGCCCCCCTAGGTGCCCCATCCGAAATTTGGATACCAAATTTTTATTTTTAGGGTACTATATAAGAGCATACAAAATTTCGCTTAAATCGCACCACCCATATCCGAAAACTGGCGTTTCTGAAAATTAGGGTTGGGGGGAAGGTCCGCCCCCCCCCTCCCAGATATCAAATATGTAGTAGCCTATTTTCACAACGGGGTCATTATGCACAATGTGTGAAAATTTCAAGAAAATCGGTTTAGCCGTTTCTGTGTCTATAAGGAACACACAAACATGCAAACAAACCTACAAACAAACACAAATTGATTTTTATATATAAGATATAGCCACTTAAAAGACCAATATTTTGTTATACACAATTCAGCAATGATTTGTACTTATAAGTATTTGGTCCAAATCGGAAATGTTTCGATATAACTGCTATGGGGCATAAGGTATGCATTTTTCACGGGATTTTTACGAAATATGGTTTACATATATAACGGAGGTGGTGTGTATCTAAAGTTCGGCCCGGCCGTACTTAACGCTTTTTAACTTGTTTCATTCCCAGTTACTCCCCTATGGCCCGGCACACAAACGAAGCGGATTGTGCCATCTCTAGAGAAGGTGTTTATCTCTTTCTTACATTTTAAGACTGTTCCAGATCTTACCATCTGGGTTGTTAATTCCCTTACGACCTGTATGTTCATGCCCGAGGTCTTTGCATTAACACCACACCACCTCACGCATTCCGTGATCGCCCGGATCTCCGTCTGCAGGACAGTATTCCTCCGTTGTCTATGCTCTCACTCCCATGTCGTCTACTAACGTTTCAGGTTGGACATGGGTTTTTGAGAGAACCTTTTACATCGTGGTGGGGTCATTAACGCTATCGACCTGTTCGCAGAAAAGCTTCCAGGAGGCACGTTTTGCTGCTCTGGTAATTTCAATATATTCTTTGAGCCGTGTGTAATACACATCCCAATATACTTTCGCTTTTTGACGACATGCTGTGTTAAAAAGTCTGCGGACCTCTTTCCCAATATTGCGAATCTCCTCGGTCATCCAGAGCTTTTCTTGGGCGGATTTACTTTTCCAAAAAGACAACTATTATCGAAAGACCCCACCAGTGCAGTCGTAATCCTATTGACATTGTCATCAATGTCTTCTATACTTGGGCAATCTAAATTATCTTGTCCAAGTCTTTTTCTGAGTAGTCTTCCGAATTTTGTCCAGTTGGTTTTGAACTTATTCCAGAAGCTTGTTCGGTTCGGCGCTGGCCGTGCTATTCTAAACTTAATGTAGCGATGGTCAATGTTGCACTCACATGGTCACATAAGTAAATAGCACATACATGACATGTGCTTTACATATGTGCAGTCACTTCCTGTATCCGCGAAATTTTCTTAATGTACATCAAATACAAAAACGAGCCATTGAAACCAATAAAAGAAAAATGATGTCAAGCGCTGCCAATAAAATTAAATTTTGCTATTTTCCTCACTATAAACAGAGTACTACTTTTTTCACAATCCAATGGCAACCGGTTGTACGTACTGGATGGACCCGATGACCCGCCTTAGAGTACACTACACTGCTACAACAACAACAACTACTACTTTTCCACCTATTTTCCTCCAGCGTTTCGCCAACGTTTTTTTTTTATATGGAGTTTGACAGCATTCCGTCTGAAAAGCTGAAGAGAATACTCAGCTTAATAGAGGAGGAGCAATTGTTCTGAAGTACTTTACTCTCGTAGATTGTCATCACCGCCAATAACTAATTTTCACTTATCGTTTATTGTAAAGCTATAAAAATGTATGGTAGGCAGTATGTAGATAAGACAGGCAGGGTTAATGTATTTGTCTAATAGACTAGCCCTTACACTGAATGCAGCTGAATAATTAGAAAATATGAAATTCTACACCGTTTTAAGAGTGCACAGAAAAAAATAAAAATCAGTTTCAATCACGAAATTAATTGAATTTAATTTATAATTTTTGACCAATAGTTGAAAAAACAAGTAAAAGCGTGCTAAGTTCGGCCGGGCCGAATCTTATATACCCTCCACCATGGATCGCATTTGTCGAGTTCTTTTCCCGGCATCTCTTCTTAGGCAAAAAAGGATATAAGAAAAGAGTTGCTCTGCTATTAAAACGATATCAAGATATGGTCCGGTTCGGACCACAATTAAATTATATGTTGGAGACCTGTGTAAAATTTCAGCCAATTCGTATAAGAATAGCGCCCATTGGGGCTCACGAAGTAAAATAGAGAGAACGATTTATATGGGATCTGTATCGGGCTATAGACCGATTCAGACCATAATAAACACGTTTGTTGATGGTCATGAGAGGATCCGTCGTACAAAATATCTGGCATATCGGATAATAATTGCGGCTTTTAGGGGTCAAGAAGTCAAGATCCCAGATCGGTTTATATGGCAGCTATATCAGGTTATGAACCGATTTGAACCTTATTTGACACAGTTGTTGAAAGTAAAAATAAAATACGTCATGCAAAATTTCAGCCAAATCGGATAGGAATTGCGCCCTCTAGAAGCTCAAGAAGTCAAATCCCCAGATCTGTTTATATGACAGCTATATCAGGTTATGGACCGATTTCAACCATACTTGGTACAGTTGTTGGATATCATAACGAAATACTTGGTGCCAAAAATTCATTCCAATCGGATAAGAATTGCGCACTCTGGAGGCTCAAGAAGTCAAGACCCAAGATCGGTTTATATGGCAGCTATATCAGGTTATGGACCGATTTGAACCATACTTGGCACAGTTGTTGGATATCATAACAAAACATGTCGTGCGAAATTCCATTTCAATCGGATAAGAATTGCGCCCTCTAGAGGCTCAAGAAGTCAAGACCCAAGATCGGTTTATATGGCAGCTATATCAGGTTATGGACCGATTTGAACCATACTTGGCACAGTTGTTGGATATCATAACAAAACACGCCGTACAAGATTTCATTTGAATCGGATAAGAATTGCGCATTCTAGAGGCTCAAGAAGTCAAGACCCAAGATCGGTTTATATGGCAGCTATATCAAAACATGGACCGATATGGCCCATTTACAATACCAACCGACCTACACTAATAAGAAGTATTTGTGCAAAATTTCAAGCGGCTAGCTTTACTCCTTCGGAAGTTAGCGTGCTTTCGACAGACAGACTGACGGACGGACGGACGGACATGGCTAGATCGACATAAAATGTCACGACGATCAAGAATATATATACTTTATGGGGTCTCAGACGAATATTTCGAGTAGTTACAAACAGAATGACGAAATTAGTATACCCCCCATCTTATGGTGGAGGGTATTAAAAATTATGAAATTTTCAATAATTTTTTTCATTTTCCTATTAAAAAAGTGATTGAAATTTCTGAAATTTTCAATTAATTTTTAAATGGTCCAATTAAAAAACGATTGATGTTTTTTAAAAATTCCAATTTATTTTCATATTTGATACACAGATATTTACCTCCTGGAACATGAACTTGAGGTGCGTTTGTTTGTGAAAATGTCCGTGGGCACCCGTATAAAAAAACTCCCCCTATTTGTTGTGCACTGAGACGGCAGCCCTTGGCCGATGAAGGGCTCCATCGGGTTAATCCGGCACGTAGAACAGGCTGTCATGGTATTGCTATAGATTTGTGGAAATGTGAGACGCATGGGGTTTTGAAATCTCCCTCGCTTTATATTCTAGGGTACAAAATACCCTTTATTTGAGATTACTTAAGACTCGTTTAAAATATGATTGAATCAATTAAATTTTTAATTGAAAAATAATTTTTCAACCACGATTGTGATTGAAAATTTTTCAGATTCATTTAAAAAAAATAATTGAATCAATTAAATTTTTAATTGCAAATAGCAAAGATTTCAATCACGACTTTAATTGAACAAAATTCATATGCAGGTAAAAACAAGTAAAAGCGTGCTAAGTTCGGCCGGGCCGAATCTTATATACCCTCCACCATGGAGCGCATTTGTCGAGTTCTTTTCCCGACATCTCTTCTTAGGCAAAAAATTATATAAGAAAAGATTTGCTCTGCCATTAGAGCGATATCAAGATATGATCCGGTTTAGACCACAATTAAATTATATGTTCGAGACCTGTGTAAAATGTCAGCCAATTCGAATAAGAATTGCGTCCTTTGGGCGCTCAAGAAGTAAAATAGAGAGATCGATTTATATGGGAGCTGTATCGGGCTATAGACAGATTCAGACCATAATAAACACGCATGTTGATGGTCATAAGAGGATCCGTCGTACAAAATTTCAGGCAAATCGGATAATAATTGCGACCTCCAGAGGCTCAAGAGGTCAAGCTCCCAGATTGGTTTATATGAAAGGTTATGAACCGAATTGAATCATACTTAGCACAGTTGTTGGATATCATAACAAAATACGTCGTGCAAAATTTCATTCCAATCGGATATGAATTGCGCACTCTAGAGGCTCAAGAAGTCAAGACCCAAGATCGGATTATATAGCAGCTATATCAGGTTATGAACCGATTTGAGCCATACTTGCCACACTTGTTGGATTTAATAACAAAACACGTCGTGCAAAATTTCATTCCAATCGGATAAGAATTGCGCACTCTGGAGGCTCAAGAAGTCAAGACCCAAGATCGGTTTATATGACAGTTATATCAGGTTATGGACCGATTTGAACCATACTTAGCACAGTTGTTGGATATCATAACAAAATATTTCGTGCAAAATTCATTAAAATCGTATAAGAATCGCGAACTCTTGAGGCTCAAGAAGTCAAGACCCAAGATCGGTTTATATGGCAGCTATACCAGGTTATGGACCGATTTAAACCTTGAGTAGTTAGAAGTGATACTAAAACACTATGTGCAAAATTTCAGTCAAATCGGATGAGAATTGCGCCCTCTAGAGGCTCAAGAAGTCAAGACCCAAGATCGGTTTATATGACAGCTATACCAGGTTATGCACCGATTTGAACTATACTTAGCACAGTTGTTAGAAGTGATACTAAAACACTATGTTCAACATTTTAGTCAAATCGGATGAGAATTGCGCCCTCTAGAGGCTCAAGAAGTCAAGACCCAAGATCGGTTTATATGGCAGCTATATCAAAACATGGACCGATATGGCCCATTTACAATACCAACCGACCTACACTAATAAAAAGTATTTGTGCAAAATTTCAAGCGGCTAGCTTTACTCTTTCGGAAGTTAGCGTGCTTTCGGCAGACAGACCGACGGACTGATGGACAGACGGACGGACATGGCTAGATCGACATAAAATGTCGCGACGATCAAGAATACAGCGGTCAAAAAAACTATTCATCATTAGCAAAATTGATAATAAATTCACTTATTTTGGGTAATTGAAGAAAATTTAAAGTAAACAAATAATGCAGTTTTATGCAATAGTTTATTTTTCGTAATATGTTTTAAAATAAATTCAAAAAATAAATTTAATTAGCGCAAAAAATGCAATTTTATATAATAACACCAAAAACAGAACAAAAAAAGTATTCATCATTGATGTGCTATCATCAAAGTCAAATTCAAATATTATTTGGGAATCCCCCTTTTCTGTTTTATTTAGTAAAGGAGGCTTTGCCCTTGACAGCAAATATTTAATTTCATTGAAAATATAGTTTTTGTCAAAATGGGTCGTAAGCAAAACGAGGTTTCTGATGAGGTAAAAGTTTTGATAATAAAACACCACAGGAATGGTTTAACTCAAAAAACTATCAGTGAAATATTAAATAGACCACGATCTACTATACAATCCATCATCAGAAAGTGGACAGAAACGAAAACTGTTGACAATAAACCAAGATCTGGTCGACCAAAAGCACTTTCAGTTGGAGATGTGCGTTGGCTAGTGCGGCAAGTTCAGAAAACTCCGAAGACAAATGCGACCATTCTTCGTAAAAACACTATGGAATATTTAGGGAAGGAAGTTACTACACAAACAATTCGAAATACACTCAAAAGGCATAGTTACAGAGGAAGAACTGCACGTAAGAAGCCCTTTATAAATAAAATAAACCGAGTGAAAAGGCTAAACTTCGCAAAAATGTATGTAAAACAGCCCGAATCATTTTGGAAAACAGTAATTTTTGCAGACGAGAGCAAGTTTAATCTTTTTGGGTGCGATGGAAAGGTCATAGTGTACAGAAAACCAAATACAGAGCTTGAAGAACGAAACACAGTTGCTACTGTAAAACATGGTGGAGGTGGTTTAATGGTTTGGGGGTGTATGGCGGCTTCAGGAGCGGGAAATCTTGAAATTATTAATGGAGTAATGGATCATAAGTATTACATTGACATTTTAAAGAGGAATTTAAAAGATAGTGCTGTAAAACTTGGGCTTGGTAATAACTTTCAATATTATCAAGATAATGACCCCAAACATTCTGCTTTAAATACCAAGATGTGGATGCTGTATAACTGCCCCAAAGTCATTAAAACTCCTCCTCAAAGTCCCGACTTGAACCCAATTGAACATCTTTGGGAACATCTCGAACGCAAATTGAGAACGCGCAATTTTTCGAGCAAGAGTCAAATGCAACAGGTGATAATGGAGGAATGGACTAATATAGACCAAAATATAACCGCTAAATTAGTCCAATCGATGTCAAACCGTTTAAAAGAAGTTATAAGACGCGGTGGTCGAATAACAAAGTATTAATTTTTTTAAATTATGCTATTTATTTTTTTGTTTTTTTGCAATGATGAATACTTTTTTTGTTTAATTTTTTGTGTTCAGCTGTAAAATGGCCCTTTTTGTTCCAATAAATACTATTTTTTTCTTTAAAAACAATGAAATTGTGTACATATATATCACACAAGCACTACTGCATCATTAGTTTAATATGTTTTTATTCCAATTGTCTTTTGTAGACTTATTAAAAAAAAAACATTGAATGATGAATACTTTTTTTGACCGCTGTATATATTCTTTATCGGGTCTTAGACGAATATTTCGAGTAGTTACAAACAGAATGACGAAATTAGAATACCCCCCATCCTATGGTGGAGGGTATAAAAATTCATTGAATCAATTAATTTTTAGATAAATAGGATTTTAATATCAATAAAATTGTTAATTGAACTTTTTTTGCTATTTTTTTCTGTAGGTATCAATTGGACTGCTATGAGTAAACCGCCATTTTAATGTAGTACGAGCATTATAAAGGGCTGCATAGGCCGAATTGAATAAACCCTTTACTACTGTGACAGCATGCCATTGTCCTTTTAGGTTATGCCATAAGCATTTTTAAACAGGCACAGGCCACCACACTGCATACGACGTTCACAAATGAATTTGCAGCCGAAGAAGAGCGTCATGGCGTGAAATAACAGCGGCATGTAGGTGATGATAATCTCTGGTATATCAAAAACAAAACAAAATGTTGTGATGAGTGATTTTTTGCCACGGGCTATTTCATACGCGAGAGAGCTCTGCAATGAAACCTGTGCAAGGAAGTGAGAAATATGGCGTACATATATCAAAAACTAATAAATGGTGGAGAAAATACATTTTATACATGGAATAGAATTTCTAAGTGAAAAATTTAATATATTTCTTTCTCAATCAATAAAGTCAACTAACGAAATTTTTTATTACCATATACATAAAGTCATGTTTCGGGGAAAAATTGACTAGTCAAAAATAATTTTAACAATTCAACAAACATGGTTTTAAAAATTTTCGTAACCGAAATTTCTGTAAGCCCTATCAGTATCCAGTGGCGATTAGCCCATTATTTTGGCCTGCAAATACGATTTTATGTCATGAGCACTAAAATCCAATTTTCTTCGATAAATCGTTATATGCTTAAACAATAATTTTTTGCAATCAAAACTAAGTGGCTGATAAAGTTAAAAGAATTTTTTATACCCAGCACCATCGCACCGTCTGTCGTAATCACGATAGCGGTCGAACGCGTAAAGCTAGCCGCCAGAAATTTAGCACTACTTAGTACTTACTTAGATACATAGTATTAATGTAGGCTGTTGAGGATTGCAAATGGGCCATATCGGTTCAGATTTGGCTGAAATTGTGCACATAGTGTTTTGTTATGACTTCCAACAACTGTTGCAAGTACGGTCCAAATCGGTCTATAACCTGATATAGTTCCCATATAAACGGATTTCCCCATTTTAATTTCTTAAGCCCCTAAAAGCCGCAATATTTGTTCGATATTGCTGAAAATTTGCATGTGGTGTTTTGTTATGACTTTTAACTACTGTGCCAAGTACGGTATAAATCGGTCTATAACCTGATATAGCTCTCATACAAACCGATCTCCTGATTTACATCTTGAGCCCTTACAAGCCCTATTTTTTGTCCGACTTGGCTGAAATGTTACATATAGTTTTGTGTAATGACTTCCAACATCTGTGCAAGCACGGTCCAAATCGGTCTACAACCTGGTATAGCTTCCATTCAAACCGGTCTCTCGATTAGCCTTGTTCAGTTCCTAGAAGCTTTATTTTTTTGACAGAAGTTTGGTATGTAGAATAAAATTATGCCCTTCAACTAAATTTATTTTGTATACATTTTTAGCAGAAACCATGGAGGTGGCTTTCTAAGATTCGGCCCGGCCGAACTTAGCTCGCTTTTATATGTTTAAATACATGGCTCGTTGTAATAGATGAAAAGCTACAAAATTTTGGACCATAATATTGTACCATTAATACCACAAAATCAGTATTTTTATACCCTCCACCATAGGATGGGGGGTATACTAATTTCGTCATTCTGTTTGTAACTACTCGAAATATTCGTCTGAGACCCCATAAAGTATATATATTCTTGATCGTCGCGAAATTTTATGTCGATCTAGCCATGTCCGTCCGTCCGTCTGTCCGTCCGTCCGTCGGTCCGTCCGTCCGTCTGTCTGTCGAAAGCACGCTAACTTCCGAAGGAGTAGAGCTAGCCGCTTGAAATTTTACACAAATACTTCTTATTAGTGTAGGTCGGTTGGTATTGTAAATGGGCCCCATCGGTCCATGTTTTGATATAGCTGCCATATAAACCGATCTGGGATCTTGACTTCTCGAACCTCTAGAGGGCGCAATTCTCATCCGATTTGGCTGAAATTTACAATTACAAGGCCTTCTCTCATGACCTTCAATATACGTGTCTAGTATGGTCTGAATCGATCAATAGCTTGATACAGCTCCCATATAAACCTATCTCCCGATTTAGCTTCTTGAGCCCTTACAAGGCGCAATTTTTATCCGAATGAACTGAAATATTACACAATGACTTCTACAATGTCAATCAGCGTTCAATTATAGTCCAAATTGGACTATAACTTGATATAGCTCCAATAGGATAACAGTTCTTATTCAATTATTATTATTTGTCTAAAAAAGAGATACCGCGCATAGAACTCGACAAATGCGATCAATGGTGGAGGGTATATAAGATTCGGCCCGGCCGAACTTAGCATGCTCTTACTTGTTTTGTATTGTTTTGCAATACCATAAAGATCAAAAAACCCCTTAATTACGATGCCTTCTCCCATTTTGTCTAATAATCGTTTGACACCATCACATCAAAGATAAAAATTTTTTTTTGGGTTTTTTCTTTTCTCAAATTTTTATACCCTCCACCATACGTTTGGGGTATACTAATTTCGTCATTCTGTTTGTATATAAAGTACATATATTCTTGATCGTCATGTAATTTTAAGCCAATCTAGCCATGTCTGTCCTTCTGTCCGTCTGTCTGTCGAAAGCACGCTAACTTTCGAAGGAGTAAAGCTAGGCGCTGGAAATTTTGCACAAATTCTTTTTATTGGTGTAGGTCGGTTGGGATTGTAAATGGGCCAAATAGGTTCATGTTTTGATATAGCTGCCATATAAACTGCATACAATAGCATAAAGTTCTTATTCATTATTCTTTGATTGCCTAAAAAAAGACACCGCGCAAAGAACAATGCGATCCACAGTGAAGTGTATATAAGATTCGGCCCAGCCGAACTTAGCACGCTCTTACTTGTTTAAATTTACATTGATGTTAGATGCATTGCAGGTAAGCCGTGTTGCTGCCATAACAGTTTATGACATAGTGGAAGTTTCGGCATGGCAGCACAGGACCGGAATATTTTCTCAGGCCGTCATGGCGTGATGTACATTGATGATCGCATATCGCAGCTTTGCATTTGTTTTCGACAGATGACATTAATAGAGAACAAGTTAAAGCGTACTAAGTTTGGCCGGACTTTGTATTGTAGCCGTTGGGTGAACCGGACGTGTTTTTATTTTGCTCCTCAAAGAAAAATTAAATATATATTCGTATCTCGGAATAGGTACAACCTTTTACGAAAAAATTTTAAAGCCTTTTGGAGTAGGCTAGAAATGGACTCCAAAGACTCAACATCTGCGGTGGTGGCGTCAGACTGCAGCATGTTGTCCTCCCCTCCTATAGGTGTGGGTGCCTTGGCACCTGTAGACGAGAGTAATGCTTCAAGCTCACAACTAGTCGTCAGACTAATAAATGAGGAAGAGACGGATAAACCAGAGGGAAGCACAGTTCGTCCCCAGCCTTTAAGTAAAGGTGGAGTTTCTGACTCGGATTCAGACAGCGACTGTGCCAATGAAACAGTCATCGCTGCTGAATCGAGAGATGAGGGCAGCGGGATGACAGCAGAAGTGAGCGATGGCTTTGCTAAGCTTATAA